>NW_019723911.1:112039-119105 GCF_002891405.2 Cryptotermes secundus | reverse complement strand
CATGTTTCAGTCGTACAAGACCAACATCAGGCAGTTATACACTGTGTTCCCTTCATACACCCCACATTTTAATTAATCATTGCGAACAAACTGTGATAAATTACTGGTCATAATTAACACTAGATGAAAGAAAAAGCCAAAGAGTTTTTTTTTCGTTTTTCATCGGTGAAGCTACAGTATCTGGCCCCCTTTACCTTGACATGTTAGAACAGTTCCTGTATCCCCAGGTAGCCGAGCTGCAGCCTAACATAATCTTCTAATAAGATGGAGCTCCCCCACATTGTGGTTTGGATGTTCGGAGGTCCCTCAATACCACCTTCCAAGGTCGCTGGATTGGACGTGGCGGACCAATTCGGTGGCCACCACGTTCACCGGACCTCACTCCGCTCGAGTTCTTCCTCTGGGGTTACGTAAAGGTCCGTGTGTTCGTGCCTCCAGTGAATGACCTCCCAGATTTACTTGCCCGCATCCGTGAAAGAATTGCTTCTGTACCAATGGACATGTTGGAAAGAACGTGGCAAGAAACTGAATACAGATTGGATATTGTTCGTGCTACCAATGGTGCACATGTAGGGGTTTATTAGTGTGTCAAATGTTTTTAGTTGTTCTTGTATTTCCTGTAGCTTCATTTTCCTACCATTCATACTTTCTGTTCTAAGATCTGATAAAATGTGTGAGGTTTAATGGAACATTCTATATATAGGAATACGTACAGCTATTGAACTACGTTGCACTGGTATGGATCCATACCGGTAGTTCAGTAGCTGCACGTATTCTTATATAACTGCCTGATGATGGTCTTGTGCGGCCGGAACATGTAGCAGCAATAAAAGTCGAATTGTACGACACTGAGGTGAGTATATTTGTTGTGTTAACGATGAACCTAATGCCAAATAAATTCATTTTACACCCATATACCGTCCTTTCTTAACATGAATCTTGATCTGATCTTCCCATCCACACCTAGCTCTTCCAAGTGGTCTGTTGAATTTAGATTACTTGGCTAAAGTGTTGCATGAATTTCTCATATATCCCAGATGGGCTACATGACCAGTTCGTCTCACTGACTCGTGTTAATCATGCTAATAATACTTCATGAATGCAAATTATGAAGCATCTCAATATATATTTATTTGCATTTGGTTATCAATTTCTCCCACTTAGGTCAAAACATTATTTTCAGTGGTCTTTTATAATTAATTCTCACGTTCTTATTCCTACTTGATGAGTGACAGACCACGTGTCGCGCTCATATGGCGAAATAGGAACAGTTCAGAATGGCGGGATTTTCTGGGCTATGGTACTCACTCTGGTATGTTGGCACTAATGTTTCAGGGGAATATACAGCCGCCATCTTTTCTTGTTTCCTTTACATGAGTTCCTTGTCCTTTACACAGTATATTGCTCTCTGTATTACATTTAATAACTAAAATGCCCCGAATTTAAAATTCATAGTAATTTCGTCTCGACATTAATTTGATATGTATGTTAAGTGAACGTAACCCACTGTTTGGTAAACATTTTGTGGATATATCGAACAGACGACAGGATAACGTAGTCGGAATAGTGACTGGCTATGCTGACCACGCGACACATTCTATCCGCTAAAGTTGGCACTAATTTCGCCAACAAACGGCGGTCGCTCGGTCGGTATAGTTCGCTTGCGGACGGAGTTTGTTTGTTTTTTGAGCCGGAGGACCGGACTTTAATTTCTGGTAGTGACAGCGATTTTCTATCAGCCTTCAGCCAACCTCATTTCCTGCTTTGAGTAATGCAGCCGCAACGTGAGGCTCACAACTCCCATCTTGTGCCGAAACTGAGACTTTACCTGCATTGCGTGGTGCTTATGTACAGGAGAGATTTTTCCTTTTGCTCACAATCGTGCATATTTATAGTGAACTGAAGGGGACAGGGCTTCACGATATGCGCCCTTCACCAAATATCGCTTTCATTAATTTTGTTTGGGTTCTGGATTACACTGACCAAAACCCACTCAAGAATTAATAGTCCCAATATAAGGCATGTAAACTGGTTCACTTCGGCTTGCGTACATCTTAATCCACTTAATACAATTTACATAAAACACATTCATATACGTTCTCATTTTCTACACTCTTAGTTTCCCTCACTCTAATTTTTCATTTATATTTAACCTTCAGTAAGTAATTTTCTATATTCCTAAGAGGCTTTAATACATTCTGTTGTTCCTTTACACGCTGTATCTCCTTAATTACAAACCAGTTCTTATATAACAATTCTTTTCTCCACCAACTCGTTTCAGCAGACATTAATATAATATGTACTTCGTCTTCCTGTCCTTGACATAAGTGTTAACTATCTTCCTAGTTCTTCTCTACTTGCTTTAATTTTCCATTTTCCAGCCTCCAATCTCATCTCCTTCCTCATACAATTCTTTTATTTCTCCCCAACCCAAGCATGTTTCAGAACATGAGAAGACATCAATCATATCTTCTCGGATAATATCGAAAACAGGGTTTGTCTTTTAGCATTAATACATCTTCCATTCACAAAATGATATGCACACATATATACAGTATATGTATTGTCACGTGTAGGGTGGTACGCGTGACGAAAATAATGGGTTCTAGTGCGGATGGATTTATTAGCACTTCGGTTGCACTCTCTCTCTCTTAATTAAAATTAACACAGCGCTATCGCTGATTTAACACACTTTACAGTCCACCGTTGCACACGCACAAGGATTCTCAGTTTCCACTTGTCGTCTCCAAGCAACGTGTCTAACACAGATAGTAACACTTCAAATCACTATGAAGTTTTCTTGTTAATTCGTTTTCAATCGCTCTGGGACCTCGATTCTAAAGATTCTCCTGGACTCATTCCTCTAGCTTAGGACTGACTCGTAACTGTCTACAGCGACTTCTGTCACTTTTACATATATAGTCGTGGAACGGACATGAACCTTCAGTAAATACATATCACGTGATCGCTATTCAGCCAGTCTATTGGTTCGTCGGTCGGATCTGCAGAAAACACAGCTTCTTCTATTGTTGTGTGTTGGACCGTGTTTACAGAGCTGTTGCCTGGCAACCCGGATGATCGATGTGAGAAATGGAGAATGTGACGGAATGAGAACCGGTATTACCTTTAATAATGTTCCCCTGCCAGCTACGGAATTTCCGAACTACGTCCTGCTTTTCCATTGGCTTATGCAAAATCATCACACAGCACACCACAATTGTCTCCTACTAGCTCCTTCCTTTCCAGTCCCGGTAGGGACAAGAATTTTCTTGTCGTGCAGAACGCAACTGTGGTACACCCAGCCTCCTACACAATGGGTACCGGGGGCTCATTTTTCGGAGGTAAAGCATCCGAGCCCAAGAAAATTTGGATCTTTACGTCCACTCTCCCATACGTCTTCATGGCGTAGTGCGTAATTAGTTAAGAACAGGTACAATTTTACCTTTACCTTTTTAACTTGTTACTTTCTCTGTCCAGCGTTTATGAGCAATTTGCTGTAGGATCATCGTGGTATTCCTGATACCAAATACCAACAGGCTGCTCAAATGGAAAGCAAAATATTGGGGAAATTATGTACCTCACTTATGAAGCTGAGCCATTCTTGAGGAGCCGCCAATTCTACAGCTACCCAAGAATTTCCCAGCATTTTATGGAACCCGAAGGTTCATTACCGTGTTCACAAGAGCCCTCCACAAGTCCCTATTTTGAGCCAGATCAATCTAATCCATACCATCCCATTCTATCTCTTTAAGATCCATTTTAATATTGTCCACCCACCTACGCCTTGGTCTTCCCCGTGGACTCCTTCATTCCGGATTTCCCATCAATATTCCATATCAGAATTCCTCCTCTCCCCATTTGTGCTATATGCCCTGACCATCTCATTCTCTTTGACATGACCATTCTGGACTGAATGGTAACAAGCATTACCCGAGTTCAATCTCCTCTTAATTTCCCCCCTAATCAGGTTTTGATTTGTTATCATCGTTCCCAAATATCTGATCTGTGCCACAATTTCAAAACATCTGTTTCCTATCTTTATGTCATGATTTTGCCCTGCATTTTGTTGACGAAACAGCAACATATACTTAGTTTTCTTTTGTTTACTTCTAGATCAACCTCCTTGCTAGTGTCAGTTTAATTTTGTGTGTCTATATTTATGGTATCTACATTATCACCCAGTAGATTCATATCAACAGCATAGACCAACAGCTGATGTGCCCCATTTAATTTCAGTCTTACTTGGTTTTTTTGGACCTTCCTAAGAGAATATTTTAAAGCAAAGTTGAAAAGCATTGGTGGTAAAGCTTCTCCTTGTTTTAGACCATTCTGGATAGGAACATTATAGACAAATGTTTACCTATACTTGCTTTGCCATACGTTTCGTTTAAACACATTTTAATCACCCTCACTAGTTTCATGTGTATCCCAAACTCAATCAGAATAGTGTACAATACTTCTCTTAACTGAATCATAGGCTTTCTTGAAGTCTACAAATAGTTGATGTACTCTCTCATCTGAACTCCAGTATCTGATGAATGCAAAATATCTGATCAGTAGTTGATATGTTAACGTCGAAACCCACATTGATGATCCCCAATAATTTCATCTATGTACGGACTTAACCTTGAGAGAAGAATATTGTATAAAATTTAGTATTAAGTTGATATCAGTGATATCCCCCCATAATTACTACAGCCAGTTTTATCGCCCTTCTTGTTAACTGGTACAATAATAGACTCGTTCCACTGATCAGAGAATTTTTCCTTATTTCAGATAGAATTAACTGGCTTATGGATCTCATAATGTAATTATTTCATGTCCTGCTTGAATAAGTTCTGCCGGAATTTCATCACAACCTGGCGATTTATACATTTTCAACTTTGCAATAGCAATTTCAACCTCAAAGGAGCTAGAATAAGGTACTAACGACTAAGCTGTATGTATTTCTATCGGCCTAATATCACTGACTCTGTGTACAGTCAATAATTGAGAGAAGCAGTTCTTCCACCTATTCAAAATGTTGTGGGAATCTGCAAGCAGATCACAATTCTCATCCTTCACTTAGTTACTTTTAGACTAGTAACCCCCCTTTGAATCATTCATTCCGCTATACAGGTCTCTAATATTCTTGTTCTTACTGTTCGTTGCAAGTTCATCAATTCTTTCTTTCAGGTATTCCCTCTTTTTGTTCCTGAAATGCCTGCTGGTTTCGCGTCTTATATTGTTCAGACTATCCCTATTTATTTCTCTTGGATCCTGTAACCATTGCAATTTGGCTATTTTTTCATTTAGCCTAATAATTTTGACACCCTTCATGGAACATGGCTTATGCTTCTTCAGTTCATAACAACCTAGACTCTTTTTGGCAAAATTTCGATATTCTCTCTAATAGTTTCCCAAGAGCTATTAACATTCACCGCAGTGTCTAAATTTTCCAAAGCCGCGAACTTATTTGATATTTCAACGCGATACTGCTCTGTACCTTCTACCTCATTTAATTTCTTGCGACTGAATCTCTCCATATGAATTCTGTGTGTTCTTTGTTTGCTCACTGCCAGTTTTTCCCTAACCTTTGCTGCCACCAGGCAGTGGTCAGTATCACAATCTGCTGCCCTGAATGATCGGACATCAAGTAAACTTGAATGCCGTCTCCTATCTACCAAAATATGGTCGATTTGATTGTGTATCTTCCCATCAGGAGATGTCCAAGTAAATTTATGAATGTTACGATGTTGGGAATAACTCCATTATTATTATTAATTTCGTCAAAACTCTCATTCCCAATTGTTGATTTGAAAATATCTTCCCGCCTTACTTTGGCATTGAAATCTCGTAGCAAAATTTTCATAGGGTACTTCGGGAAATTATCAAATACATGTTCTAGTTCTTCATAAAACGTGTCCTTTATGTCATAAATTTTATCTTCGGCTGGGACATTAATATTCAGAACGATGATTCCACACCAGCGACATCTTAGTATTATGTACGACATCCTATCACTAATGAACTCCACCATCTGCTATGATTCTCTTATGTACGAACAAACCTGTACTTGATTTATGATTTCTATTCCCCTTTCGACAGAAAAAAAATTATAAATTCGCCTGCTGATTCAGTGCCATCTCCGCCCCATCTGACCTCCTGTACTCCCACTAAATCTAACTTACGAATATATTTTAAGGTCTCTTCTGCCACTGCCCTGAGAGAACCTGCCCTATACATATTTATAACATTCCAAGTACCATACTTCATATCCATTTTATCTAGCGGAGGTCCTTTATCCGGAGGATCCGTCCAGGTCAGAGGATTTTTTAACATCTTCGTAAAAAGCTCTTTTTTAAAGTGACGAGTTGTTAGTCCTCGCTCAACCTCCAAGCTTCAGTACTACCCCTTGTCGGCTGTCCGCGACTGCTTATTCAGTATATTCGCAGCTTCCCTCCATACCTGGAGGACGTCTCCTCCATCCGAAACCTGAGGACGCGCCTTGCCGTGGTGACAAGGGACCCATCTAACATGACACAAATTATGTACCACACACGGAAAAGGCAACAGATCTATACAAAAACTTTAATAGAAGAGACCATCTACAAGATCTAAGCGAAGAGGGAAGAATCATATGAATCTGGAACTTACAGATGTGTGG
This sequence comes from Cryptotermes secundus, assembly GCF_002891405.2. NCBI lineage: Eukaryota > Metazoa > Arthropoda > Insecta > Blattodea > Kalotermitidae > Cryptotermes > Cryptotermes secundus. The sequence goes on along the minus strand of NW_019723911.1, from coordinate 112,459 downwards.
TGTGGGGACACAAGACTGAATTCATATGTCTCGGAATATTGTCTGGTTGCAGGCCGTTGTTAATAAAGTGACGTATCTTCAGGTTCCATTGATAGCTGACCAACTCATCAGAGAAAAAGGTAATTAGAATACGCCGAGGTAGCGCTTAAAATAATTTTACTGTATGTTTTAGCATTTTATCTCTCAACTTAATGGACGATTGGCATTGCTTAATGCTTGTCACACAGGACTCCCATATTCCGACTGCAAGGAAGGATAGAACATGGATTCACGCTTTGCGAGCTGCATTCCTGAATGTTCCGATATGTAGGTTGCAGGTGGCTTCTGTTCTTGTGTTTCGAATTTGTTCGCTCTCTTTGAACGGAGCACAGGCATATGTACGTACTATGCTTCATGAAATTTGGTTGCTTCCCAAGCCTC
>NW_019723911.1:41112-111961 GCF_002891405.2 Cryptotermes secundus | reverse complement strand
TCTCTCTCTGAAAATTTGGGAGTAAAAATTAACAAATTTCTATTTAATATTATTTGATTCAGATTTTGATTTCAAGTAATGTTCTTGTAATTAGTTTCATTCATATTTTTTTCCGTATCAAAAATTTCTTAGCTGATCTGCAGGCGAACCTTTGAATGCCGCGTAGGGTATATTTTCCCCTATCTAATTAACAAACAAAAATTATTTGGATTGGGTCATTCACGTCTAATCCTTCCTGATTCTCTTGGGCATTCATAATGGCCTGTTGTAGCAAAATTAAGAAGCTCTGTGGTTAAAGCATCGCCCTGTTTTGATGTAACTTAATGTTCCGACATTACTCGCGATACTGTTGTCAACATGAGTCTGTTGCCTCACCATTTGTGCAGAAACTCTGCAGTTGCAAGCAGGGAATATTCACGAGTAGAATGTATGTGCGTTTTCGAACATTACTTCCCATCGAAATCATATTCCATTGTTAGTGAAACGTTTAACAGTTCGTACCCTAGCAAGCAAATACCGAATACGAAATCAATACACGTGTTGGTAATACAAATTTAGGACACAATTTATGTTTACGATAGGCAACATGTCGACTGTCAGAAGGTTTTGAAAAATCGTACGATCTTCCGCCATTACAACTAATATATAATTCATTTTTCTTGTTTATATTAACACATGTAGGAGTGGCTCTTAAATGAGGTATGGATTGGATGATTTTATGAGCATAACTCGTAACTACAAGTAATTACAGCGCTACCGCTAGTCTCGTGACTACACTTTACAGACCACTATCGCACAATCGTCACTAGTCGCATCCTGGCAACGGAATTAAACACAGTAGCTATACCAGTCTCGCTGTAACTGCAGCACACATGAAGTCTTCTTTTCACAGCCTAATTTCTTTCTTGTTACCTCTTTTCAGTCATTCGACTGCCATCTCCAGAGACTCTCTCAAAATCTAATTATAGGTCAAAGTCAAAGTCACATTGCGACTGACGGACAGTCAGTCAGTGAGTCTTGGTGTCGAGCTCCATCTGGGGTTCATGACCAGATATTAATTATTACCGTTTGACAGTTACGGTCTTGCTTCTGTGGGGCGCCCTCTCTCACGAGAGGACGGGTCTCTCTTTTGTACATGCTGCTGGCGCTTGCCAGTGCAGTCTTTCTTGGGTCCGAGTCCCTTGGAACTTGCGACCATATTTTACTGTCTCAGATTTGAGAGTTCCTTTTTCGCCTCCTCCTACGACTCGCAGAGTCACGGTGGAGGTATTCGAACCCTCCTCCACGCGGGGTTTTCTAATTATAGGTGGCCTGTAATCCTCGTTACATCGCTTCGGGGCGGTCCTCACAGAAAACATCCTCTCACAGCAATTGTTCCATTGCTGGAAGTTCTCGCGGAAACGTGTTTACCCAGCAGTTGCCTAGCAATGTAATATCCTTTGGTTCCACTCCTCCGGCTTTCAGTCGTCATGCCAGCTGGAAGTCACCTTTAAGCTTGCACATGCTGTTTTAATTCTGATTGAGTTTCAAGTGGTACACTCTGTACACATAATGTGTTATTCCTGCTAAGCTCGACTGTAGTGCTGTTATTGCGATGGTGGGAAATCTCAGATCAAAATGTGTAAATACACGTAATATTATAACCTGGATTATATCCAGAGATGGCGTTAATTGTCAAATAACCGACGGTATCTTTACCGTAAAGGAGGGGGAGTAAGGAAAGAAGGGGACGAGAAATGACAATAAGCTGGACAAATCAAAAAAAGGACGAGGAAATAATATTCGAGAAAGGAGGGAAGGAGCTAAAGGTAAGAACGGGATAAAAAGAAATGAGAAAGGGGCGGTTTTAAAATGTAGGATAGCGAAGAAGGAGACAAAGAAAAGGTAGAGAAAGGAACACGGGAGGAAGGAAAGAAAGAGGTAAAGGTATGAGCTGGATGAAAGAAAACTAAAAAAGGATTAACGGAACTTCTTTAACGTGCAGGAGGGAGGACGGAGGAAAGAGAAGAAATACGCTAGGACTGACAAAGTAAAAGCAATGGAACAAGAGACAGGAGTATGAATGTAAGAAGGGAATAAGTAGCGTCAGGAAACTTTTAACGTGAAGGAGAGGAGAGCAGTAGGTGGAAAAGGATGAAAGATGAACGAATAGAAGCGATGGCACTGGACAGAGGAGGAAGAAGGAAAGGAAATAAAATATTATAGTTAAGAAATTTCGAGCCCAAATTTCTGAGGGTTACACCACACTGGTACAAAATTGTCTGCTACATTAACTGGATTCATCTACTTCATGTTAGAATCCAGTGGCGAACTCTTGTGCACGCAGTCATCAGTTCCCGGGTCTGTAGGGGGCTGGGAATTACTTGATCATCTGAGCGACAGTTAGCTTCTCCAGAACGAATGTTTCTTTAGATTTAGTCTACTTCTGTTGCCTGTTAAGCAAAGTTGATGCTATGTAAGATTTGAGGTTTTCGCGGCTGTGACTATAAAGAAGCAGTATTCTGGAATGTGGACCCGTGTAGATATTGTGTCAACCGACGTTTCGGAGGAACGTATCGCCTTCATTTTCAGGGTAGAATAAAAAATAAGAAAATCCACCAGCGTGAGCGATACGTTCCTCCAAAACGTCGGTAACACAATATCTACACGGCGCCAAATCCCAGAAGACTGCTTTCTTCAAAGTTGATACTACGTTAAGTCACATTCCTCGTGTTTTTGAAGATATGCAGTTCTTAGTCGACGTAAAAATAATAGAATATCTCATTTTGGTATTAAAAATAAAAAGAGCTTTTTGGAGGACGATCAATTACTGTGATTAAACCTTACGTCAAAATAACAGGAAAACAAAAGAACATGATTTATGTTGCTTCGATGTTTACACGCACTGAACATGAACTAACTGTGTCCTTGGTCGGAAACGGGTTCTTCGCAGACGCTTCTGGCCAGAAGATTTCGACCTTCAGAATTCATATGCGGAAATAGGAATCACATTTAAATACGTTTAGCCTATATGGCGACACGTGTGACACAGGAACTTAACCCTTCGGCGCAAGAAGTTCTTCTGAATAATATTTCAAAATTCTGTACCCGCATCATACAAAACATATTCCTCCTTAAAAAATTTGTGTCTTCGGGATTTCAGGACATGTAGACTGGTATATAGTTACCACCATTTCAGATGAATTTACTGTCTCCATTGTCTGTCCTGAGCCGGTCACAGTGGCCGCGCGGGCTACGGCATGAACTGTCTTCCCTCGCACGGAAGTTTGGATCTTGGATTCGAATCCCACTCAGAGCATAGATGTTTGGTATGTGTATGCGTTTCTTCTGTGTTTGTGTAGGTGTGTGTTTAGGTAGATAGTGGCCTTCAGACGGGCTGATCCCTCGCCCAAGGAGCCCTACCGCCTGTTAAAAATGATTACGGAAGTGATTAAGATTCGTTTTACTACACGGTCAAACAATTGCAGCTGTTTCTTTTCTGAGTCTGGTAACAAGTTTTGACATCAGAATTTTGCTCTAAAAATTGTTTCTTTTTTATGCTTTCTTCGTCTTATCTCAATACTTTTAAAAGGTTTACGTCCATTTAGAATATTATCTTCTGGGTTGTGATACCGCCTAGTCTGGAATATTTGTAACATTCTACCAGACTACACGGTATCATATCTCAGAAAATTATATTTATTACAGTTACCACCTCACATTTTCATATAAATTGTCTGAATTGTATTTATATTTCTGTTTTTGAGGCTCAGTGCCCTGGTGCTGAATGTTAAATCCCATGAGCTTTTTAAGAAAACACGGAAATTCGTCAATCAGTTTTTGGTTTCAGCATTAATGCATGAATCACACTGCAATGAACAGCTTTGAAATAAACTGATGGCTATACCTATGCGAGAGATACAGAACGAGTAGAAATACAGCCACATACTTGATGGATGCGGCCTTTGGGCATCAATGCGAGATTTCTTAACACACAGGCTTGAAGCTATGCAATTATTTCTAATTTGACTACAGAGATATGATTAGGGAAACAAGTGAATGTTATACACCGAGTGTCCTAGATACTGACTGGCTGGATATCCTCAAGCTTCCTCAGTCAGTGATAGGACGCAGAGTGAAAATGTATCTACAGAGTCTGCTATGTAACATGGGAAGATCTAGAAGTAGATGGAAATGCGAATTTTAGAACTGCTGATCATCGAATCGGGCCTGAGCTCAATATCCATGAGTTCAGAAGCATAAAATTGGTGGCCAGAATTATTCCCATAAAATTAAAAATTCATAACAAAATACTGTAACCAGAAAATGATAAAAATATGTGAATACAGAAATTCATTTATCACCGCTATGAATTCCGCTTCGCTTTCTCACAATCCAATTACAACATAGAATATTACTAAATGGGAGCAGGGGAGGCTCAGTGGATATAGTGACAGGCTGCAGGCTGAACGGCACGGGATCGATTCCCGGAAAGGGGGTTTAAATTTCAAGAAAATTTTCCAAACACGAAAATGACTACAGCTGATGACAGACTACTCTTGGCAAATTAAGTTACCAGCGCATGCTTCAATCTACTGGCGCACGGTGTTCTCATAATTTCATGATATTGTGACATAAATGGATAATGAAATGTAAACCATACCAGTGGCTGGGAAAAGTACTGCTAGTGGCGTATATATAATTTTCCTTTCTGGTTTTAGTTTTCGGTTAAAAGTGAAAATGTTGGGTCTATGGACTAAATTCCTACTGAAGAAATTCATTCGCTCAGCTGGTCATGGTATTCCCAAGAATCCGAAAGACCACAATGATGTCTAAAAGAGCACACCATTTGTCTGTATCAAGTACACAATCTCACACCCTAAAAAAACCAAACTTCATGGCCTGTAGTCCACAAGATAACTATTCCGACCGCCTCTGTGGTCTAGTGGTCAGAGTTCCTAGCTACAGATCCAGAGGTCCCGGGTTAGATTCCCGGCGCTACCAGATTTTTTTCGGAGAAGTAGTGGGTCTGGAACGGGGTCCACTCAGCCTCATGAGGATAATTGAGGAGCTATTTCAAGGAAATAGCGGCTCAGGTCTAGAAACCCGAGATTAACGGCCGTGGGGATTCGTTGCCCTTACCACGCGACACCCTCTGTCGGCAAAAGTTGACACTAACTTCGCCGACAAGCGGCGGCGGCTCGGTCGGTATAGTAATCGCACCCTATTTAATTTAAATCCACATTAACGTATCCGTATGGCTATCCCAAATTCTCCCAAATAGTGTCTTTCCTCTAGGTTGTCTTACCAAACTTTACATGTGTGTTGCATGTTAAACCCATCTAATTTTGCTTGATTTGAGATTGCTGGTGATGTCTGCTGAATAATAAAACCTACAGCGCTACTAGTTAGTTAACACAACTGAATATTCTAGAACATTTTTCTACGTCACATAAGAGGCTATATTTCTCCAATACTAATTAGTTAATGCTGCTTGGAGAAGTAATCCCTGTTTAACTTGAGGTTTTCACGGTTGATAGCAGGAAGGGTATGGAGTTCCGTGCAGTTCCGCGGTAACCCAAAATTTCGGAGCTTTAGCTTACCCCTGTTTCTGCTGGCTTCTTTATTAGCTTAATGTTCAACCCTGAAGATGGAGGCGGTAGATTACTCCGTAACGTCTCGCTGTCTCTAAACTAATCGAGGAGGTTATACACTTCAGTTCCTGTTTACTCTGGAAATCATGGACACCCATGAATACCCATTATGAGGACAAGGTTGGCTGTAAATATTAAAGATGGTGTCTGTATTTATTATTATGATGGGACAAAACCAGTCCCTTCATACTTTATGGTTCACTGTACCAGCCCCGAATAACAAACAAAAAAACAAACTCCTTGATTTTAGTCCACAAGCGAACTATACCGACCGAGCGACCGCCGCTTGTCAGCGAAGTTAGTGCCAACTTTAGCGGATAGAGGGTGTCGCGTGGTCAGCACAACGAACCACGAAGGCCATTAATTTCGGTTTTCTATACCGGAGCCGCTATTTCTTTGAAATAATTCCTCATTTATCCTCACGAGGCTGAGTGAACCCCGTTCCAGACTCACTACTTCTCAGAAAGAATCTGGTAGCAGCGGGAATTGAACCCGGACCTCTGGATCTGTAACCAGTAACTCTGACCACTAGACCAGCCCCGAATAATGGACGCGATAAATATTGCTCTTGGCGGGTTAAGTGTTCTCAGGGGAAACCGAGGGACTAATGCCCTAGTGCCACTTTTTGCAACAGATATCCCACATAACTAACCTGGGATTGAACTCGGCCGCAGAGGTGAGGATCCCGCGACTAGCCGTCTGAGCCTTAAAGACTGTGGTACCGGTATGTACAGTTACCACTGGGCTAGTACGCAGTTTGGAGGAAACCACTCATAACAGCTTTGCTGTCTGTTTTTATTTCCATGACGAGAATTATTAACTCCCACCCTTTGCCTCCATACAAATATGCGGTAGATAAAAAGATTTGAGAATACAGTCTTACTGCACATTTCTTTTAACTTCATCGTCTCTATTTTTCTTTTCCTTTTTTTGGGTCATCAGATTAGCTTAAAGCCGCACGTGATGTGCTTGCTCACGTTATGTTTGTGTCTTCGCAGATAAAGTTGTAATGGCTGCTGTAGTGTCGTAACCCGATGGGTGACCCGTGAAAATATAAAGACATGAATCACCGGGTTCTTTTTTCTTTTGTCTCATGAGGGAACGGTAGTTGGTGGCATGTTGAAATGAGAAAGAGAACTAAACTACATTTCACACATCTGGTTGAAACATTACGGGCCCTACTTCTGTCGCTGAACTTTGAAACCTGAAGTTCATTGAAATGGTGTTTAAAATTCAGTTCTAACATAGCCGAGCACAAGCGGTAACGTTCAGACTTGTACTCTGAAGGTCTCTGGTTCGAAACTCGATCGGGAAGCCGAATATCCTTACTGAGGCTTTCATAATTTTCCTTAGTAATTCCTCTTGTAAGTGCTAGGATAGTACTTTGAATTAGAACATGACCGCTGACTTCCACATCAATTCTAATTTATTCCTGATTATCATCGAGTCATTTGACGCTATACCTACAGTACTGTCACATATTATTAGTGACTAAAGACGGGGTTCGGATTGGTAATTAGATTTATTGACCACTTACATGTCGTAACTACAATTAATTGTAACACTGTTACTGACTTTCGTACTTAAAGCATTCCATGCTAATCTCTTCAGTGTATCTCCACTAGTCTTCGCGGGTTTATAACAAAGGAACTATAAAAGTCTCCCTAAATCACACACTCCCAACACCACTGCACTGCAGCACACATATAAAGTCTTCAAATCACATGTTAAATCTTCACAGGCTGACTTCTTGTACTCTTCTGTACTCCTCAAACTTACTGTTATCCTCTTTTTTGCGTGCTTCTGCAGCTACTACTACTACTACTACTACTACTACTACAACTTTGGAATTTTGCTCACTTAGATAGCCGAGGAACAGACATGCATCACAGGAAATATGTCACGTGATTACTATCCAGCCAGCCCATTGGTGCACGCTGCACGGACATATAGCAAACATGTCACGTGACCGCTACGTACTCTTCTTTGACGTCACCGCGAACACGGAAAACACAGCTTCTTCTATTATTGCATGTTGTGCCGTATTTACAGAGCTGTTGCCTGGCAAGGCGATGATCAAATCCGTTGCAGTATAATATGAATTATTGACAGTGTCTCTAAATACTCGTAAACTACAAATAATAATCCATATCTCGTTGGAAAGAAAATGGGTTTCCATTTCAGTGACAATCATTAATGCTGTTCAGGTAAATACTCGATGTTTGTTGAGAGGTTCTTGTAAAACACTTCTAAGTAATGCGGAAAGTGCAGGACTTTCAATGCTAGAACAAGTGATATATAGTAAAGTTATCATTGAGGTTCATGGGGCTATACAAGACGTCACGGTACTTGTGGATGAGAACTCCGCATGTTGGCCGACAGATTGCGCAGCGGAAGCTCTTAGGGAACGAGGTAAAGGTAAAATTGCTTCTGGGCCAAGCAACAATCAACACGAAGCCGGAGCCATCTTCACGGAATGAAGATAGATTCCCAAGCGTTAATCATCGCCGGAACTAGATGCAGTTTAGCAATCAGTTTCACGCTGCGACCGATTTACTAGTGAATGTTAAATGTATTGCTCAGGTTAACATTCCCTGTTCAGTCACTTTACCCTTCACTGCACATTGGTTTGCATGTGTGCTACCTTCTGAGACAACGTATTTTGCGTATTAGCTTCGCATGGTTCTCAGAAGAAAAAAAAAAGAAGAGCGATAATTTCCTTAAACAACAGTGACAGATTTGTTCTGTAATGGAGACGCAATGTGTTATCTGTGAGGTAAGAAATGGATATTTTAAATATGTCTTATACGAACGTCGGGAATCAAAGAGTTAATATTCACAGCTGAAGGCTCTTTATATAGAAATTAGCATGGAAAATAGATATAGATATTTTAGTAAAGCCTCTTTGTTAGTTCCTCGGAACTCTTGCCGTGGTAAAGGGGTCATACCATCTCTCGCGGAGCTGGGGGAGCAGTCTTATCAGCTTACATCAGCGTGGGTACTACCAGTTTGGAATGTACCGTCTTGGAGTGTGGTAAGGTGTATAGTACTACACCTGGTCTCCGTAAGAAATGTTTTCCGCTCGGGGAGTAGCTCTGAACGTCACCACAGCAAGCGTACAGCTTCGCGTGCTCCACAACAGCGTTTACCTTTCCGCGCGGCTAAAGTTACGAGGCACTAACTATACATAATAAAATCATAACGATGCTGCCTGAGATTACCAAAACACAGTGCGCCTACAGACCACTGCACACGCTTGTTTTAGGTAACAGTAATTCTTTCGGTAGGTGGATCTACCGGATCTTTGTCGTTATTTTCATGTAAAATGCGTCATTAGGAGAGGCTTTTGGAAACTGCAGTTTGTTTTTCTGTTATGTCTGTTGTTGCAAGTTCAACGAAAGGAACCCCTGGTAACAAAACAATTTATGCAGGCCTACTGATAGCTTCTTCTACTTTGATGAATTAAGCTCTCTGACGTTTTCTTTTAAGAATTAATTCTGAATTCATATTCAGTTTGTAGGACTTTTTGGGCTGGTGTTCAGCGTGTCGTAAACCCGCTACAGACACAAGGCAACACAAACACAGAATACACGCAGATGGATATCCATTCCTCGAGTAGGATTCGAAACCACGGTCCGGATGTCAGTGTTTGAGCGGACGAAGACATTTTGTGCCGATCATAGTGGCCGTGCGGTCTAAGGCATGAACTGTCTTCGCCCGTTCGAAAAGTTGGATCGTGGGTTCGAATGCAACTTTGTGCATATATGTCTGTGTGAGTTTATTGTGTTTGCTTTGTTCTGTGTGTAGGCAGCGGCCTTGAAACTGGCTGATCCCCCGTCCAAGGAGACCTACCGANATGCACGTTCAACTCTCGCATTCCATCCGAAATTGCCCTCAAGTTGAAACGTCAATGTTAAAATATTTAAAAATTTAAAACATTTTACTTCAAATGTTTGCCTTTGGCGTCTATTGATAACAAGTTACGGAAGTTACTGATCGGAGAGGCAACATATTCGGGCGAGTGGGCTGTATAGAATTATCGGCAGAATGCTGAGGAATGTAGGCTTGTGGCAGATGACCTAGATCTGTTTCAATATTCGCATTAAATGTGGACTTCGCAAATGCCAATACAAAATTTGCGAAATAATGAGTTGGTAGACAGCGACGCCGTAATCCGAACGTCACGAAGTGAAGGAAGCTAAGGCAAATAACTGGAATCGATCTACAGATCACGAAAATGTTGGACAAACCCTAAGCGTCCTCGTATTTGTCTCAAATACTGTAATTTATAAGACATTTCAAGTCGTACATGTATAGCCTCTACGGCTGTAACTTTTGGGTTATTCACATTTCTCATGATGAGCTCGATAGCATATGAAATGCGAAACTAACCTAAATATTTCGTATTCTTAACAAATGCCAAAAGAAAATGACGAAAGTTTCATGCAGTTTATTTGAAAGAAGCCGTATGGTGAAACGTAATAAGATTTGTTATGCCCTACAGTATTAATACTTGTTTCTCTTCTTCATTTTCAGTAATTCTAACTTTGTCTGCCCCACGGATAATACTTACGTACCTCCAAGAAGTTGCACAACGCAGATAATAAGTTGCCGTGACTCGCAGCGCCAATCTGCGGCCACATTTGGCTCTGATGTCAGTGCAAAAATTATTGCAACCGTAAGCAGTAGAATATTTGACCTAAGAGACAGAATCATATGGCGAAGGCAAATGTTGCACAATGATCAGATTATAATTTTATACAAATGTTGTGTTCCTGTCCATAGCCCTGTTTTTATTTAAAACACAACATTTCGTTGACTGGATACTGTTTCTGTCTTCAAGTGGAACGTACTCAGTTGGATCCAATTGCTAGAGCTACAGCAGCGCCAACAAAAGACAAGGTATATAAACCAAGCACAGCACAAACCATCAGCGAGAGTTACGACAAATGTTAAAAACGTTGAAAAAAGAACTCCACACACATGAGGCCTAGCACCTATTACCATGCACTATGTCACGGCTTTTGTTAAAACCAGAGTACTATCAGAAGAGGAGTTATCACTAGAGAAACAAATTCTCTGTATGATAGCAACTTAAAAAACATAATTTTCGCACTTAATCTGCACTGGATGGGATTGTAATTCTCTGACTTCTGCTGCGATAATGGGAGTCCAGATGGAAGAGAAGTCCACCCTGGGTTGACTGATCGGATGGTTCATCAGAGATATGTGGGCGGGTTCCTTGTATATCTTGTATTTGGTTTAATCTGCAAGTCGTTCGCTCGTTTCCAATTTATTTTATCGCTTTATTCGTACGAATGTTTGGCTAATTTTGATTTTTCAAGTAGACCTTGTTTCTGCTCATTTGAGCGACTACCAGTTGCTTAATAGCGAGCCCCATGAAATTAGATTTAAATCATTTCTCTCGAAAACATTGATTGTGTTCATCGTTACAATATGAGAGGAATTTAAGAGTGGATAAATTCCCTGTCTTCATCAAAAGTCTTTCATTTAAACTACTATTCTGATGCTGATGCACTCAACCATGTCTCATGATTGGTCCTCAAGTTTTTGTCGTTCTGATGGGAGAATGATGTCTAGTCCTGCATTACTATTAGGCTCCCAGGACTATTCATTAAAAATATTTTCGTCCCTGAACAATCTGTCACAGAGTCCTTTGTTCACAGGTCTTCCATCCACACTTTTATGTCCACAGGTATGGGTCGTGTTGTTCCGTCCGTCTTTGTGAGGAAACCAGTATACTCTCACGTATTCTGATTAAATGGCCTCTGGATTAGATGAATCGATTTATTAGAGTGTCATCAGTCGTAACTGCAAATAATTATAACATTTCGAAAGATTACTAGCACATAGCTCAAGCGGTTAGTCGCTGGCTTCCCACCGCGGCGGCCCGGGTTCGATCCCGGATCTGGTCAAGTTCGATTTGTGGTGGACAAAGTGACGCTGGTGCGGGTTTTCTCCGAGCACTTCGGTTTCCCCTGCCAATCTTCATTCCACCAATTGCTCCACAATCACCCTCACCTATCATCTGCGGCTGGTACAATAGGCCAGAAGTGGCCGCAGTACAAGGGCCTTAGTCCCACCCCACTAGCAATAAAAAAACACATAAAGTCAAGTCTTCAACACTTCAAATCTTGAATGTTCCTGGAACGAATTCTGTGATTTAAGTAAGTCCGTAATTAATTCTGTAATTCCGAAACCCCTTAATTAATTAAGTCATCTGCAAACTTTCCTGTTATAATGTTTCGGCGAACCGTGTAGATGTCACCTCTTTCAACTGTACAGTAATTTCTTTCTTAACCGTTACTTTGCTTTGACTGGTTTGTTGCCAAGCATCACGTCATGGAGAGGCATGGGGAGTGGAGATATAGCTTTGCGCATTCCTAAAACCTCGGCACTAAACGGAAGTGAATGGTCAGATTTACGCCCCGGCCGCCTTATTCCCGGGGGAAAGCTCGCGGTATTAGTTGGATAGGACGTTGGGTGGGCCTCAGAACCGTTCTGGATTCTATGAAGAAGAAATTCTGCCACTTCTGGGATTCAAACCCCGGACGTCCAGCTCCTAGGCCGTCGCTATACCGATGTGACTATCTCAGGTCATCTTCCCTATTAGGTAAAGGAAAATGTACCCCTGTGCTTAACTAATTAAACACTACGTCATGAAGGAGTATGGGGGAGTGGATGTATAGATCCACATTTTCTTGACCTTGGCACTAGTTAGAGGTGAGTGGTCAACTTCACGCCCATGCCGCGTTACCCCCGGGGAAAGTGTCACCAGTACCCATTACACAGGAGGTTGGGTGAACCCTAGGGCCACTCTGGGCGACTGGAAAAGAGAAGATTCTTGCTCCCACCGGGACTCGCACTCCGACCCCCGGTCGTCCAGCCCATAGCCAATTACTATACCGACTGCGCTATCCCGGCTCCTTCTTCCTTATAAGACAAAAAAGAAACTCCGTGATATTAGTCCGCAAGCGAACTATACCGATCGAGCGACCGCCGCTTGTCGGCGAAGTTTAGTGCCAACTTTTGCGGATAGAGGGTGTCGCGTGGTCAGCACAACGGATCCCCACGGTCGTTAATTAGACAATATGTAAAATTATAGTACGGTGAATTTGAATATTAATATTAGCAAGTTTCATGAAAGGCCGGTCACGGTAGCCGAGTGGTCTAAGGCATGTACTATCTTCGCTCGCTTGGAAACCGGGATCGTGGGTTCGAATCCCACTCAGGGCATGTATGTTTGTGTGCGTTTTTCTGTGTTTGTCTACAGGTAGAGGCCTTGCGACGAGCTGATCATCCGCCCAAGGAGTCCTACCGTGTGTGTAAGATCTAGAAAAAACCGAAGTGAACGGAGTTCATGGAGGTAGGCCTAGGCCCACTGGGGATGTAGTGCCAATGGGAAAAAAAAGTTTAATGAAAATCGGTCTGCTGCTTCCGAAGTTAGATACAGAGGCAGACATACACACAGTTGGACGTAGTCATTATGGTCCTATAGGCCTGTCTTTCATTATGAATAGCGAAACCAGAATTGTAACGGAACTCCATTCAAAAAGTAGTAAGAAATGGCTTGATACAGTCAGAAAAGGAAGGAGGTTGTGGGGGGTGGGGGGTATTTACAACTAAGATTATGAATAAAATGATAAATATAACAGGACCCAATGAAGATTCAGTAACATTGTAAAAATTAATATTGTTTATAGCCAAGAAAATATAACCAGCTAGATTCGAACACATGGCTTTTAGCTTTGCGGTCGAAAGGATTTATCGCCTTCAGTTAGGTAAGTCCGTTATTAATGTTGAAGCAGATAGCCACGTGCAGCCTAGAAGCGTATTAATGCGGACAGGACACGTGTGTAGGGGAACACTTACTGTCTCTTCGGGAGTTGGACGCGGCTGCATAACTTGTCGAGAGTGGACGATAAATTACAAGCATCTGAGCACCAGGCAGACGTTAGCCATTTAAAGGATACTGCAAGAATATGTACCAGCGCCCTTAACATCGAGAAACTCTGCGTTTTCCTTGCAGATTATGTGTGTGTGTGTTTCGTATAATTATCAGAATAAACAGCATTTCCCTAAACAGAGTTAACTGCTGCTCTTTGTTGTGAGACTTGTTGTACTTTCTGCATGATATGAACCGCCTCTGTGGTCTGTCTGTCGGATTTACTGGCTACATATCAAGAGGTCCGGGTGCGATTTCCGGCGATACCAGATTTTTCTGTGAAGTAGTGGGTCTGGAACGGTGTCCACTCAACCTCGTGTGGATAATTGAGGAGCTATTTCAAGGAAATAGCGGCTCCGGTCTAGAAAACCGAAATTAACGATCGTGGGGATCCGTTGCGCTGACCACGCGACACCACATATCAGCTAAAGTTTGTACTAACTTCGCTGACAAGCGGCGGTCGCTCGGTCGGTATAGTTCGCTTGCGGACTACAGGCCACGGAGTTTGTTTTGTTTGTAAAACCCCGACTATCCGACCTAAACCGAATTGAAGAGCTGTCAGATTATCCCGTCTAAAACGAATCAAAGAGCGGTCAGATAACGAAAGTGCCGTTTAATAAGAATAATATTAAAAGCGTGGAATAAATCTGCACAGCTTCGTTCCCAACTGTATTAGGAAAAGAGGAGCGTGTAAATAATATTTAGTTGGTAACAATGATGTCAAAAATGAATTCAAAAGTAAATTTTGTAAATGAAAAGTTATACATACACGCATACAAACAAACATACATACATACATACATACACACATATGCATATATACATACAAACATACATACGTGTACATACATACATATATACATGCATGCATATATACATACATCATAAACACATATACATAAGTACATGCATGCATGATACTGTCGCGTGTTGGGTGTATAACACGACAAATAACTTCACGCCGTATTGGATATAGAGAATTTATTCCACTCGTTCTTACAGTCACAGCAATTACAATCTCACAATTACTGCCACAGGCAGTAATTATAGTAACTGGCTCAATACTCACTACTAATCACTCACTACACACTAACTAATCACTCACTACTACTGAATAGTGTTCGCTGCTCCTTATTTAGCCTCGGCACGGACAACACAGAATACAGTTACGTGATAGGTACCGCTGTTGCCTGACGCCGTGTTTACAGTTTTCCTAGCTTGTTGTTGTTTACTGCTCTGTAGCAATCGCGGCATCCGTTGGTAACGTCGCCGCGGGAGGGGGCAGGGTGTTGACTGGCCTATTACCACAGGAGCGGCAACGCTCCGAAGGTGTTACGTCACCGCTGGCGGGGGAGGGGGTGTCCTGCATAGCGCAAATAAGTCACAATACATACATACATGCATACAAACATACATACATACATGCTAAGATCTGCATTCTCACCATTGCTCACATTACTGCTTTTTGTGGACGCTCAAGTGAAGTCAAGTCGGACAACAGGGAACGTCGGATAATCGAATTCTACTCTGCTAAGCTGGTGAGAGACATGAGACGCTGACCTCTTTTGATTTCTTTGAACTGCTAAACAGTTCCTTCTCTTCTCTTATGTCCAGCGTCACCTTGGAAACTATGTTCACAGAACCAATTTCGAAAACAAGTCATTTCTTGAAGGAGCATCAGTAGCAATGAAATGTAGGAAATTTCTTCCAACATGCACGAAAATTTCAGAACCAAAAAGAGTGTTCGTAAGAAACGCCTGCTGTTCTGTAGTGCAGAATGACTACAGAGTGATTACTTTACCAACTTCATAACAACGGGCCCTCAAGAAGAGAATGAGAAAGCAAACATTAAATTCAAAAAGTACTTCCGTGAAAGGGACCAGCAGCGTGCTCTTGTGACCACGGTAATGAACCTCCGGATTCCATAATAAGTGAAGAATTTCTTAAATAGCCGTGTAACTCGTAGGTTCTCAAGAGGTACTGTGCTCCATGCAGTAGGTTGGTTGATTGGCTGGTGGTTTAGATAGTTACTTAAATATTTAAGTGGCCTCCGTAGTCTAGAGGTAACGTTCCCACCTCATGACTCGTGGTACGCGGGTTCAAATACCCGGCGGAGGTCATCGAATTTTTAAGGGCGGAAAAATTCAGGGAACAAGTCCTCCGGGAGGGACTTTAAGCCGTGGGTCCCGTGTCGTAGCTTTACGGCACGTAAAAGAACCTCACATCTCCAAAGGAGATCACTGAGCCAAATTCAAGGATGTTTCCCGCCAACCAGTAGTCTCTAAGGCCTCTGATAGATGGGGGAAGCACTATAGACACCGCCAAGCCAGTTGACAACTCGCTGGCTCGGTCGGCACTGATGGTACGCACCATTATCGGTAGGATTTAGAGACTGGTAGAATATCATAGAGGGAAGCACAATGGACCAATACAGGTCTAAGTGCATGGGGAAACCCACCCTCTCCAATAACTAACTAACTAACTAACTAACTACTTAAATATTTAGGCGGATTTGTAGGTGCTTACTTTGGTATTAAAATCTTGTCATACTAACATGGAAATTACATTCACGAGTACATAATGAATTTGTAGACATAAAAGGAACATAACTATCTTTTTTTTTTCTTTGGCACTACAGCCCCAGTGGGCCTAGGCCTACCTCCATGAACTTCTCCGTTCACTTCGGTTTTTCTAGATCTTACACATTCGGTAGGACTCCTTGGGCAGGTGATCAGCTCGTCGCAAGGCCTCTACCTTTACACAAACACAGAAAAACGCACAGAGACAAACTAAACATCCATGCCCTGATTGGGATTCAAACCCACGATCCCGGTTTCCAAGCGAGCGAAGACAGTACAACATAAGTATCTAGTAGTGGTTAATTATCAAATGTCTCTGATGTTGCGTCTTACATGCAACAATTTTAAATTGGAAGTTACTTCATATATATATAATGAGTATTTTAAACTTATTTAGAAACCATATTGTCCACTACATGTTTCGACCGTCATCGGTCATCATCAGGTGATTAAAACTGCCGTGCTTGCATTTTTTTCTTCTAACGTAGGACGTGTATCCCTTGTTATATTTTCGTGTTTTTCGTCGTGCTGGGTGTCTCCTCCTGCCTCGTCATGTGTTTAGACTCGTGGTAAAATTCATTAATTATGTGCACCAGGATGCTACAATATAATATTTTCTAGTAGTAACCCCAAATGTTTTGTTTCGTCGTGTGTACACCTGTATTTATCCATACAAGGCAAGTTTCTCGAAGTCATTAGCAAAAAATTGTTTGTGGTTTTCAGCTGAGGAGACAAGAATTTAGTCCTCTTTTTCCGTTACTCGAAAATTTTTCACTCCTCAGCCCCTTCAGTGGGGTTCGTTTTGTTGTTGCGTGACCATTTGTAGGGTGTGGTGACTGCCTACGTCACGAGTTACATAACGGCGATGCGCGCATGCGTCATCGGGTCGGCAATAGTGAATAAGTTGCCCTACGCATCCCTGAAAGTTCAGCTCTCAGTTCCGTCGTAGTCCATGCCGTGTTCCGGACTCGCGACTGAATTATATTCATCTCCATTACACAATGAAGCCGGGGCCCACATAATGAAGAGCGCCACAATTCGCAAGATGAGAGAAACGGGACGTGGACCTCGCATGCAGGAGGAATATTGGTCGAAGAATCACAAGGCAAGAGATCATTTGCGAGGTTTAAAAGTAGATTGGAGGATAATATTAAAATGAATGCGAAATAAATATGATATAAAGTGAGTTGAAAAGGTTCAGGATGAGTTCCATTGGCGGGCAATTAATAATTGAACTTTCATTTCCATAATTACAGGAAATTTCTTGATTACTTCAACGACTAATAACTGTTCTGTTCTATGGACTCCGTTAGATCTGCAGTGCCTGATCTCCCATTAGGTGAAAGAACCGGAAATATCCATTGATAGAGAGTAAATATCTTAAATGAAATAAAACTACACCGTTAATCATTTAAATCGTAGATTTAAATATACCTGCAGTCTACTTTAACATTAGAAACCTGCATCTTTCACCGCAGGGTATTTATATTAAGAACACAATGCTGTTCTGTCCATAAACAGCAATGTGTATCCTTTGAACTGGGAGTTGAACATACCCGTTTAAATATTACATAGCTGAACGTCAGAATTCAAGGGTTAATGCACAGCAGATGTACCATGATCTTACCAGGTACGCTTTACGCGTTCTTTCATCGGCAACACTCCTCTTTAAACCGATAAACGTGTCTGAGGATGAGTTTATATTTCAAGATACATTGTCAAAACACATTACATACATTGCAATATCATTGTAAGAAGAAATGCAATTTATAGGAAGCCTAATGAGGATGCGCTGAATGCCCGTGCATTGCACTACATCATTAGCTGGGAGTATGCAATTTGCGCGGAGGAATAAGAACCGTGTACCGGATGGCTTGTTTGCTGTATCGTCTGACGTTTCTCTAATGTGGTTTTGTAGTGAGTGGACGGACAGCAGCATACTGCAACAGGGTGTTTCATAAAGACTAAACTTAGTACCGTTCTATTGTCCCTATAAACATATTTTATTATCCACCTGAGTATGAAAACTTCCTGCATTTCGACTACACCCTGTGTTTCGCATGATTTTCGTTATAAACCTCTAATTTAATCATTCTTGTAATGGAGACGCAATATTTCTGTGCTGAAGGAACCGAATTCTTAAATATTGCCATGTGTATGAGTGACTATAGACGTTGTTTGGATTGGTGATTCGATTCATTGTACCCTTACACGCATAACTCTTAATTACAGGTAACTATAACAGTCTCACTGGTTTACACACTCTAAAGAGCACTGTAACTGCAGCACATATAAAGTCTTCTCTGTCTTTATTAGTCTTTTCCTAGTAACGGATCCTAACAATGTCCTCAGCTAACTCCCTTACCGGCTGGCGAATATCCAACAACAAACTATTTGCTCAAACTGACTAACTCTCAGGCTGGCGGCCAACTCACACCAACCTCCTAGTTTTCTCTTCACTTATTGACTAACTGTAGCGCCAAAATTGTCCCGCTTATAACATCTTGGCACGGACTACACAGAAGACACCGCTCCTCTTTATTGTAGTTCAATCGTTTCCGTGACGACATGTTTCTTTGGGAAGCCGTTGCTCACCAAATTCTGTTGTGTCTTTATCTCGCTGTCGTTGCCCAGCAACGGGTCTACATGCTACAATATTATTTAGAATAACTTCAGGTGTCGTCTTTTGCTGAATTGCTGGGTCGAAATCTGTATGCAACCTGACATCTCAACGCAGGTTATCTTGTTTTTCCTTCTACTTCAAGTTCTTAGTGGCTGCTGGGTGCTTTTTTAAGTTAATCAGAATTAAACATCGTTGGTGTAAAGACTCTCAAATTGCCTTTCCAAATTACGCAACTCAAAATTAAAAAAAGAAATCCGTCTAACATCACTTCTACTTACCACACTAACGTCTTCACTCTCGCGTTCGTCTTATCAGAAGGACGAGTGGGGGAAGTCTGTGAGACTATGAACAAATGATGCTCTTCTAACCCCACCCCCACCCCCCGCGGAATGAAATGTCTCTCACTTTCCTCGTGACTTTCCCTTTCTCCTATTCTAGTATGTTTCTTTCATACGTCTTTCCCTTTCTTACTCAGAAGCTAAGGAAAGTCAAAGGAATAGCCGCTACAGGTGATAGGAATAGATCATTCAGTACTGGGCCCCCGCCACCACCCAGTGTCAGGCCCGGCTCAGGGACATTTTGTCCACAAGAGAAAGGGGTGTAACGCAAAACTTTCAGTTCTTTGCATCTAATGACATGGCCTAGAGTTTTTCCCCAAACAACCCACATACGCTTTAATATGTAGTGCTTACTCATGGGACATTTTTAATTTGTTGGTTTATTTGACCCTGAAGACGGAGGCGATATCTCCACCCGAAACGTCTGTTGGTTTTCACCGGACTATACAACGTTGCATCCTAGAAAGTAGAACTTTTCATGTCATCTAATTTGAAATTCCTTTAGACGTTCTATGAATGTTACGTGCGAAACAGTGACAGACATAGTGAAGCGAACAGGCGCGTTCTTGCAGCTTTCATTGTGAACGCCCTACAAACATGGCGTACCCCTCTCTGCTCCTAATCATTATAGCATGATACTCTGTAGGAGACGCGGACCATAGATGAAGCTTGAAGCTCCGATTGCTTTATCTGAAATATCCATTGAACAAGTAGTTGGTTGAGGCGCTATGCTACAAGCCAGAAGGTCGCGCGTTCAAGTCCCGATGGGGTCATTGCATTGTTTTCAATTGACCTAATCCTTCCAGCCGCACTATGGCCCTGGGGTTCACTCAGCCCCTAACAGAAATGAGTATCAGGAATTAAATAAATAATTTCCCTTTTGGGAGTAAAGCGCGGCTGGCACGTAAGGCTGAGAACCTCACCGCCATCTATGTGCCGATTCTCTAGAAAATGTGGGACTCTCAACGTCTCACAACCCTATCGATCTCCACGGCCTGTTACATGGATAGCTTTACTTTTTACTTACTTTTACAAAAATGTCACTGGATATTACAGCCGGTCCGAACATAATGAAATGTGTCCAGAATCGAACCTTGGAAGTGTGTCCAGTGCTAAGTCGCTCCACGTCAGTCAGGTCAGACTTGGGCGGGACCTTTTGATCGTTTCATCAGTTGCATCCTGAACTTCACGAGAACGTTTGAACAAATTAGAATGGGAACAAGGCCATCATACTTATGACGTAATATTTGGTGATATGCATGGGTCGTGACCCGAAGCATCCAACCAGAAGGAAAAATAGAAATGCATATATTCCTCTAGTATATTGTAGTGTGCATAAAATGCAAATTTTCAGTTTCCTATCCGCGAATTTAATAAAACTCAAAGATATTATAGAAGTCACTGCCCGTCCTTGTTAACAGGTAGGGTATAAAACCATAATGAGTAGCTTCATCACTTGTACTCTTTCCCAGTATTATTAGAATGATAAAATCAAGGAGGATGAGGTGGTCGGAGCATGTAGCACGAATGGGGGTGAAGAGGAATGCATATAGGATATTTGTGGGGAAGCCAGAAGGAAAGAACCTACTGGGAAGACCAAGGCGTAGGTGAGTGAACAATATTAAAATGGATCTTATAGAGATAGAATGGGATGGTATGGATTGGATTAATGGGCCTCAGGATAGGAACCAGTGGAGGGCTCTTTTGAACACGGTAATGAACTGTAGAGTTCCATAAAATGCTGGGAAATTCTTGAGTAGTTGTGGATTTGGCTTCTCCTCAAGAAGGGCTCAGCTCCATAAGTAAGTATAAGTGTAGCCACGGCTGATAAAGCGATGTGCAATTATTGCAGCAGTTTTTTATATGTGATTCTAATCTCGGTTATTTTTAAATTACATAATTTCACTTCAAATTCATTACTTGAGCGTTAATCCAGGTCTACCATTTTAACTCTTATGTAGTGAAATACTGACCATGTATCTCTGGCTGAAGGCCGCGCCATAGCTCAAGAGGTTACTCGCTGGATTCCCACAGCGTCTGGTCAAGTGGGATTTGTGGTGGACAAAGTGGCGCTGGGGTAGGTTTTCTCCGAGTACTTCGGTTTCCCCTGCCAATCTTCATTCCACCAATTGCTCCGCAATCACCCTCACCTATCATCTGGGGCTGGTACAATAGGCCAGAAGTGGCCGCAGTACAAGGGACTTAGTCCCACCGCCCTAGCAATAAAAAATCTCTGGCTGACAGCCGGTGTTTTCGGTTGTGTGCGACAAAACAAACCGAAGCGAGTGTGAAAACCTTAGGAAAATGTAAAGTGCAGGAAAGAGGGGTACCTACATTTTCATGCCTGTAGTGCTAGTATTCAGAAACAGCAATTCCTACCGGGCAGGGTAACCACAGTTACAAAATTGCATGATATTTGTAAGATGTTCTGTTAATTTGTGAGGGAGTAGAATAGCCCATAAGGGAGTGTTTCTCTCCGACAAGCAATGCGTAAGTCTCGGAAGGTGTGAATATGACACAGAGCCAGTGAATGCGAGGAATAGAAGGCTTCATGCTGTGTGCAAGCTCGAAAGCCGCTAACGCATATGGACAACCCGGAAAACACAGAAAGGAAGCAGAAAATAGTCTGAAGAAGATATAAAAAATGTGAATTATCTTTTTTCAAATATTTTTAAAAAAATAATCTGACCCCATTCTGGAAAATGACACCATGTGGTTCGTTGATAGTCAACCGATGTTTCGCAGGACTTGAGGTCTATCTTCAGTATCGAAAAACAAGCCGAATACGTTATCAGCGTGAAAGCAGGAAGTAACGGTCTACACGGCGTCATTTCACAGAAGACAGTGTTCTCCATAATCACAGCTATGAAAACCTCAAATCCTACATTTTTAAAATGAAGTGTAGTATCGTCTGAGAAGTTTCCCGATGTTTCGAAGGAAAGTGCTGCCTCAATCTTCAGGTTCGAAGAATGAGCCTAGTAAGAAAACAAGTGGATACTCTGTTTAACAGCTCTAAAAGCTCTAATGGGGGAAACAAGAAATGTTTACGAAAGTTTGGAATTATTCTAGTGAACTTGAATGTTCATTATCGTGTTCACAAGAGTTCACTAGAAGTTTGTATCCTGAGGCAGTTGAATCCGATCAAAACCCTCATATCATGTTTCTTTAAGATCCATTTTAATATTATCACCGCCTCCTCGGTATATCCATAGGTATCCGCTCTTCACGTTTGCTGATCTGGCTTTTTTCTTACTCATTTGCCTCACATTTCGTAACTCCTATAGGTGACCTCTCCTTTCTCTGTTGCCGAATTCCTGGCCGAGTAAACACACGCGGATGAAAGTTGCCGCTCACTGTTTCAAAGCACTCGGCTTTTCAGAAAGAAAGGCATAGCCCAGCTCAAATTCTTATATACACGTATTTATATCATCACTTTGGCGACAGGATTATTGGAATGTGGACGGGGAGAGGGGCCCGTAACCTGCTGAAATAATGTACTGGAGGAATGAGAACGGTATTAGGATGGTCATGTGCTAGATGAGTGATTCTTGTGATATCAAGGTAATGGAATGCACAGTGCTGTGGAGATTATGTACATGTACATCATAAACTGCCTAATCTCATTATGACTGAATAATTGTCTGCTCTTCAGACTTCTTGGCGTGGTGTTTGAACAATTTTACGTCCACTATATAAACAAATTCCTTCTTATGGATGTTCGTTATTTATTTAGGCACGCCCATGAATAAGAAGCTGAGATTATGTAGCGGGGAAGACATGCGGTATGCATGCAGATTTATTGATACACGACACACGGACACACACAAAACTCGAAACTACGGCCAATTATAGCGCTGCCGGTGATCTACACACACGCGCTAGTGCTCTCGGCCTGTTACACACTCCAGTATTCGTTTCCTGGTAACGGACTTAACACAGGAACTCTCACTGATTTACACAATCCAAATATAGCACACGTAACCATGATAGGCGAGTCCCTTGTTACCACGGTATGGCGCGTCCTCAGGTTGCGACGGGAGGGGACGGCCTTCAGCTATGGAGGGTAGCTGCGAATACACTGAATAACAGTCGCAGACAGACGAAAAGGGGTGGTCATCCCGGTTGAAGATTGTTCGTGGGGTTAATTACTCTTCACCTTAAAAATAAGCTTGTTTCGAAATATCACAAAGGGCCACGGGCCTGGCCATTTCATTCTTTTGAACAAAAGACGGAATATAAGAAGTTTTAATAAGGAAGCTTCGCTTAGGACAGTGGCGAAGAAATTTCGTAATA
This sequence comes from Cryptotermes secundus, assembly GCF_002891405.2. Classification (NCBI taxonomy): domain Eukaryota; kingdom Metazoa; phylum Arthropoda; class Insecta; order Blattodea; family Kalotermitidae; genus Cryptotermes; species Cryptotermes secundus. The sequence continues at coordinate 88,529 of NW_019723911.1, read as the reverse complement.
TAAGTTAGATTTCGTGAGAATACAGGAGGTCAGATGGGACAGGGATGGCACCGAACCAGCAGGCGAATATACATTTCTCTATGGGAAAGGGAATGAGAGTCATGAATTAGTTACGGGTTTTTGTTCTTTAGTGATAGGTTCCCTACATAATACTAAGATGTCGCTGGTGTGATATCATCGTTTGGAATTTCATGCCCCAACAGAAGATAAAATTGACAATAAAAAAGGCAGGTTCTACGAACTAGAACATGTGTTTGATAAATTCCCGAAGTACCCTGTGAAAATTTTGTTAGGAGATTTCAATGCCAAAGTAGGGAGGGAAGACATTTTCAAACCAACAACTGGGAATGAGAGTTTGCATGAAATTAATAATGATAATGGAGTTAGAGTAGTAAACTTTGCCACATCAAAAAATCTTACTGTCAAAAGTACAATGTTCCCACATCGTAACATTCATAAATTTACTTGGACATCTCCTGATGGGAAGATACACAATCAAATCGCTCATATTCTGATAGGTAGGAGACGGCATTCAAGTACTTGATGTCCGATCATTCAGGGCAGCAGATTGTGATACTGACCACTACCTGGTGGTGGGAAAGGTTAGGGAAAGACTGGCAGTGAGCAAAGAACCAACACACAGAGTTCATATGGAGAGGTTCAATCTCAAGAAATTAAACGAGGTAGAGGGTAAAGAGCAGTATCGTGTTGATATCTCAAATAGGTTAGCGGCTTTGGAAAACTTGGACACTGAGGTGGATGTTAAGAAAGCTTGGGAAACTATTAGAGAGAATATAAATATTTCTGCCAAGGAGAGTCAACGTTATTATGAACCGAAGAAGCCTAAGGCATGGTTCGTTGAAGAATTTCAAAATTATTAGGCCAAAAGAAAGAAGCCAAATTGCGATGGTTACAGGATCCAGGAGAAATAAATGAGGACAATCTGAACAATACAAGACATGAAACCAGAAGACATTACAGAAAAAAAGAGAAACTATCTGAAAGAAAGAATTGATGAACTTGCAACGAACAGTAAGAACTAAAATATCAGAGACCTGTATAGAGGAATGAATGATTTTAAGAGAAGTCACTGACCTAGAAGTAACTTAGTGGAGGATGAGAATGGTGATCTGCTTGAAGATTGCCACAACATTTTAAATAGGTGGAAGAACTACTCTCAGCTTTTGAATGCACATAGAGTCAGTGGTGTTACGAAAATAGAAATACATACAGCTGAGCCTTTAGTACCCGTTCCAACCCATTTTGAATTTACAATTGCTATTGCAAAGCTGAAAAGATATAAATCGCCAGGTGTTGATCAAATTCCGGCAGAACTGATTCAAGCTAATTAATTCTATCTGGAATAAGGAAAAATTGCCTGATCGGTGGAAAAATCTATTATTGTACTAATTCATAAGAAGGGTGATAAAATAAATGTTATCCAGTATTCTTCCCGCAAGGTTAAGTCCATACATAGATGAAATTACTGGGTATCATCAGTGTGGCTTTCGACGTAACAGATCAACTACTGATCAGATCCTTTGTATTTGTCAGATACTGGAGGGAAAATGGGAGTACAATGAGACAGTACATCAGCTATTCGTAGACTTCAAGAAACGCGTAATTTATGGTGTTGAACGAATACAAATGTTTCATTTTGATAATAGAGAAGTACCGAAACAATTTTCTTCCACTGATATTCTTAATAAGCAAATATGTGCACACAAAAAGACATGGCTGTGCGTTTCTTCAAGTAGTTGCCTTGCTTGCGAAGGAGGCAGGAGCACTTTGCGATGGTCCAGCAAGCGGACGGATGCTATCTACTGCTTGCCCGCAGGGAGAACCATGTGCCAGTGTAAAGCAGCTGGGCGTTTCGGCCTAGACAGGGGGCAATGGTCATGTACATCTGTGCATGGAGATTAGGTCAGCACTGGTATCCAGTTCTGCGTACGATCGGAAACACGGAACGACCTCCAGTTTGTTCTGTTCTGCTCCGACTGCAATACTCTTAACCATTTAAAGCGAAGTGGGTTTTTTATTGCTAGTGGCGTGGGACTAAGTCCCTTGTACAGCGGCCACTTCTGGCCTACTGTACCAGCCCCAGATGATAGGTGAGGGTGATTGTGGAGCAATTGGTGGAATGAAGGTTGGCAGAGGAAACCGAAGTACTTGCAGAAAACCCGTCCAGTGCCACTTTGTCCACCACAAATCCCACTTGACCAGACCCGGGATCGGGAAGGCAGCGACTAACCGCTTGAGCTATGGCACGGCCCCAGCGAAGTGGTTACTTACATTATGTACTGCGCGCTCTACCAGTAAGAGGATTCTGCGTTTTGTCCACAAAGTTTAATTATGTTTCATATGAATCTGAAATTGTATAGCGTTTGTTCCCCTAAACAGCAATACTCGGCTGGTCTTTTCAATCGTGACACAATATATCTTCTAAGAAGCAGGAACTAGATAGTTAAACATTTTTAAAAAGACGTCATTAACGGGGGCGGTATTTTTTTTTACTATACTAGTATGCTAATCTCGGTGGCCGCGAACAGTGATCAGTGAAAACGGTCTGAGGCTCATAAACATAGTGATCGCGAGTTTGAATCCTTGTGAGTGCATAAATATTTATGTATTCTATTTATTTGTTGTTTATTTAACGATGCTGCCAGTATATCTGATTGCGTGCCGTCGAATGCTTTGGTGATTACTGAATACTCAATTAGAGAGGGCTTGGAAAGAAAATGTCGTAGCCTAATATGAGATAGGCATTCTGTCCCAACATATTCTTGAAGGAACTGAATAAAACCACACAGAATTTCAGTGAGGTTAGTCGGCCTCCAGATCACGCCGGGCCTTCATAATTAGACGATAAAGCAGTGACAACCTCACGGTCAGGATCAACAGTTACGGATATTGTCCGCGTTTTCTCTGCGTTTTTTTTTGTTTGGGAAAAATCTCAGTTGCTCTAGAAACGAGAATAAGGATTGAATGGTCTCTACCGGTTCTCTATGTTGCGTAGTTTGAAAAGTTGCAATTTATTGCAATTTAACTTCAAGTTACAGATCGCATACATATTTATCTTTAAGATTTGAGGCTTTCCCGACGGTGACTATGAAGAAAGCAGTCTTCTGGGATTTGGCACCGTGTATATGTGGTGTTAACCGACGTTTCGGAGGAACGTATCGCCCCCATCTTCAGGGTAGAAGAAAAAGTATAAGAAATCTGCAAGCGACAACACCGTGAGAAACGGTAAAGCAGACTAAAGCAGACTGCTTTACCGTTTCTCACGGTGTTGTCGCTTGCAGATTTCTTATACTTTTTCTTCTACCCTGAAGATGGGGGCGATACGTTCCTCCGAAACGTCGGTTAACACCACATATACACGGTGCCAAATCCCAGAAGACTGCTTTCTTCATATTTATCTTACTTGACATAGGCCCGCTAGTAGACCGTGCGTAATATTGTGATCCTGTTTCGTACTCAGGAAGTTGTCCTCAGTCCCTGGAGGCACATTCCGCAGTAGTACCTCAAATTAGGCCTCGACTGACTCCTTTCACATCCTTTATATTTCTTTACTTACTAATCACCTTAAATTTCGACTCACGTAGGCCTCGTCAGATCTACTGATGGCGTCTCTAAACAAACCACAGATGTTTCTGTGGAGATGCGTCCTGGTTTCCCCATTAAATTTATGTGAAGTTCTGTTAGTTCTTTCTCATTTATTCCTTCTTGGTACATGATTCACTGCTGCAGGATAATGTTGGGAGAGCAAGTACAATTATGACACTGAGGTAAGAAGACGTAAATAGGACGCAATCAGCAAAGATAGTTCTTAAGAACTGTTAAGAACTTAAGAACTGCACTATAGTGCATTAAGAATGATGTTATGAAGGGAGTGAGAATATAATCAGTGCAAAATAAAATAGACGAACCTAGAACCGGACAGACCATTTTTATAGAATCAAGGATGACAGAATAGTGAAACAGGTTTCGCGATATAAATCAAGAGAACTCTTAAGGTCGAGGAAGATCTTGGAAAAGATGGAGCGGGTATTTAGAGTAAGTACTCCATATTATTAGAGTATACGTCAATAATGCAACATTATAAAAGTCATAAAGAATATGTCACTCACTAAAAATTCATTTAAATAATTTATGATGTTAAAATCATTAAAATTAAAAGTATATTTTACACATTAAAAGTGATTATCAAAATTTCTAAAATGTCTCTAGTTAGCACTGTCTAGCACTGTTATTCTATGTATGCTCCCTGTGTGCGTGCCGCTGCCTATCTTTACTACGAGTGTAGGTAACAAAGATAATTCACAAATCAGACAGATATCAGGGAAGTAGATTCTAATAAATCGAAACCTGTTAGTAACGACGAAAAGAACAACTGGGAAGACTCGCGGTTTTAAATTTTAAACTAGATGCGGTGTAACAGCTACGTAAGTGCACACACCTGATGATGGCCGTTTGCGGCCGAAACATGTAGTGTAGAAGAGGGCAAGACAATAGAACTACAATAAATTGTTGCACTTCGGACGGCGTTTATGTCATATATCGTATAGAGTGCAACAGGATGCTTAAAAATAATATTGTGAACTACAAGCAATTGGTCCGTTACAAGTGCCTCTGATGATGGTTGTGTCAAACCGAAACATGTAAGGCAGAAATAATAATAAAAAGTGACCTACAAATTGTTACACTCGACGGACTCTCTATTAACTTTGCAACCAAATAAATTTTTGCATTGACGACGGCATTTGTATTATTACATATAGAAGTGTATAGTGCAACAGGATGCTTAAATATAATATAGAGAAAGGGCGTTATTTGAGAATAATTGTAATTGTGAGTGTAAACGAGTAATTCTACAATAAATACCTTCGTCTAATCTGGAACCCATAATTTCTTGTCGCATTACCTGAATACGTGACAGTATGTAAGAAATTTGCCCGATACATCAACGCCGCATGACCTTCACTTTACTTTCTTGTGCGAATTTATCCTCTTGTTCGCGCAGGAATTTTTTTGCTATGTAACCGAACCTGCACATAGTTCGGTGCCATGTGACACGCACGTCCGGCATTCGTTCCCATGCGGACTGTGCATATAAGCCTCGGAATAGAATCATTATAGCTCCGAGATTTACCGTTATAGCATTTAGCAACATCATATGAACTGCATATGTCAAATCTTTGTAATACTCGCATGATGATAGAGCTACAAGACAAAGTTCATCCCTATTTCTTTACGAACTAAAATGTTGCATGCAAAGGCCAGTTTGGGCCTTTAAATGGGATGGCTCTTAGAATGAAATAAGTAAAGTGTAAATTTGTCCTATGCTTAATTACTTAATCACTCTACCATGACGATATATGGGGAAGTGGAGTTATAGCTCCACCATTCTGGATTTCGGCATTAGATGGAGGTGAGAGGTCAGCTTCGCGAACCTGTCGCTTTATCCTCGGAGAAAATGGATCTTGTATACATTGGATAAGAGGTTGGGTTAGCACCAGGACCGGCTTCTACGCTGTGGAGAAGAGAAAAATTTTCTTTCTGCCGGCAATTGAACCCCGGATTGTCCAGCCCTTAGCCCGTCACTATAGCGACTGAGCTATCCCTAGAATGGAATAGGCATAAACTAAATACAATGTTATTTATGTATTCGTCTAACATACCTTGTATTGTATCCTATTGTCACGTTGTGCTGTATTTCCAATTATATTTATTTCCGTCACCACAATGCTTATATACGAGTAAATACAGTAGCATTTAATTATCTACTGCATGTTTCGGCCTTTCGGGCATAATCAGTATACAGAGGTAGGGGGTGAATACTGTATCCAACAGCGAATGTTCACACATGACCATGGCCGAAAGGCCGAAACATGCAGTAAATACTTATATGGTACTCTATTGTCACGTGTGAAATGACGGATTCCAGTCCAGATGATTGGATTTATTAGCAGCTTTATTACACACTCTCTCTTAATTACACTCAAATTACAGCGCTAACTCTGATTTACATGCACCTAATAATTCACGGTTACACGCGCACTAGGCCTCTCCTGGTAATGTAATTAAATCACAGGAGCTAGCACTTCATATCACTCCAAGTGTTACACATAATTAAAGTCTTCAATCACACGCCAAGTCTTCACACGACGAACTCTCCGTGGCTGTTACTTAAACACTTAAACACTCTCAAAGATTCCCCTCTTTTCTGCATCTAATTGTCGTTATATAGCCTCCGCACTGACCACGCAGAAAACAGCCTATACTGTTGGAACGTGTTTACCGAGCGTTCGCATAGCAACGGTCATGGCGCCGACCGCATAGAAAACGACGCACTCCTATTATTGCCTTGCGTGTATTCGGTCTCCGGGTGTTTCACGGTAAATTACCTAGTAACGCTGTGTCCATCCACGTTACAGTATTTATACAGACGTGGTGACGGAAATAACTTCAGTCGATTACTATTCCAAGCTTGAACAAAATCCGTCCAGTATTTTGTGCGCTGTAGATAGACATGCATTTGAAACGGTTTTATAACTTATTGTACTTAAGTACGCTGTAAAATAGGAGCGATAAGGAAGTGAACGAAATTGCAGCTACAGTAAATAGCTGTGATTTCTGTCTGAACCCAGGGATTCGTACAGAATACCGTCCGAAGCAAAGTCCGAGTGGCGGGTTTTAGTGCAGTGAAGAATTTAACGAAGGAAGCAGAGGATGTTAAATTTGTAATTTATTTTAAACGTCGACTTCGAACCTGACATTTTCCGAACAAGAGAGAAGGGTGTTAACGCTTCACGAATGTTGTTGGGCACATGATGGCGATGTATATGCACATAATTTATATACAACTATTTTGTGGTATGACCGCCTCTGTGGTCTAGTGGCCAGAGTTCCCGGCTACAGATCCAGAGGTCCCGGGTTATAATCCCGGCGCTACCAGGTTTTCTGAGAAGAATTGGGTCTGGAGCGCCGTCCACTCAGCCTCGTGAGGATAACTGAGGACCTATTTCAAGGAAATAGCGGCTTCCGTCTAGAAAACCGAAATTAACGACCGTGGGGATTCGTTGCGCTGACCACGTGTCACTCTATCCACTAAAGTTGGCATTAACTTCGCCGGCAAGCGGCGGTCGCTCGGTCGGTATAGTTCGCTTGCTTGTATTTGTGGTACAGAAAGTAAATCCACCTACCTAAGAAGACATAGACATAGAGGGAAATATAATATTAAATTGAATCTAAAAGAAATGAGGTAGGAGAAATGGATAGGATTCATCTGGATCAGGATAAGAGCCACGGACCAACTCTTGTGAATGAGATAACAAAATGGCGAGACATTTCTATAGTTCTTTGAGCCAATATTAGCTCTTCAAGGAGGACTTTGCTTAATGGAGTGTGTTAATTAGATACTTAATTAGTTAGTTATAATTGTTATTGAAAATGTTGTTGGTACGGTAGATATTATTGGTGTTTCAGGATCTTGCTTCATCTACAGCGGTTTGCAGGCAGACGTAACGCTGAAAAAAAAATCACCTAATATAGGACAACCGGTTTTTTTATGTCTGGTGCCAAATTACTTTTCGAAGCCCTGTTTGACTTCTCATTTCATTCTACTTTCGTTCCTGCCTATCTTCTGTGGTTAACAATGTCTGTAACTATTTTGTAAGTAGACTTCTTTTGTTTCCAGAAACGTCCTAATAATCTGGTAATATAATTAAGAAGTTAAACATAACTAACACCGTAACTTGTCATTGGATAAATCTTCCTCTCACTTACAACCCTCACAACTTATTTCTCTACGACTTATCTTCCAATTCGTCGTTTTAGGGAGTATTCCTCACTATAATTCTGTATTCATTCATTACGTCTAACCCATCCGAAGCTCTTTGACTTCTGTCCAGACAATATTAGCGCGAGATCGAGGTTCCCATAGCGGTAGCGTATATATATATATATAACTGTTTCTGGGACGATACACCGTGTAGTCTGCTAGGTTAGATTGTTGCTAACATTTTGTGGAACCTCTAGCCCCGATATATTGAAGATGGATGCTGCAGATTCCAACGAAACATTCGTAACGATTGTCTAGAATATGAAGCGAATGTTGAATTTCTCGTATTGTATTTGATGCTTCTTCAGTGCTTTCTGTGTCTGATATTTAGGATCTTCCTGTTACTTTTTCAGTCCACACATACGAACTTGTACATGTCAGCAGTGCCGTGTTTAAGAATATCGAATAATTATATTTATATAATTATATTATTATATAATATAAATATATTTAGTGTATTTTTTATTTTGTTGTGTATTCTGAAGGCTGTGTTGTTAATGTATTTTTTAATAATTTTGTCTCTTGGTGTTCATATTCATGTTATGTTTTCTGTGTTTCATGTGTTCGCAAATTGTGATTGTTTGTTCTTTTGTTCCTTTTTTATCTATTGTTTTCTGCTATGGTAATCGTGGTGTTGATTTTTTACCTGTATGTATTGTTTAAATGTAGGTTATGTAGTCTGTGTATTAGACTTTTGAATGTGGCCATTTTTGTCATCCAGGGTGGCATGATTGTTTATTTATTATAATGTCAGTAGTTTCTGGTTTTCGATAGATGTCTTTTTCTATGTTATCTTGTGTATTTATTATAGATAATTGAAGGAAAGTTATAAGGCTATTGTTTTGTTGTGTCATAGCGAATCCTATGGCTTCGCGTTGTTTATTTAAGATATCGGTTTTTGTGTCGAGTGTCATCTTATTGCTATTATGTGTTAGAAGAACGTCATCAACGTAAATCATATAATATGTGATGTTTTTCCTTCTATTGCTTTTTCAGTAGTTCATTGTTCAGGATTTAAATGAAATTTTCTGCTGTAATTCCTGAAATTGATCACATGGTGATACGTTGCTTTTGGTTTCTAGAAATGTTTCCCGTATTGGAAATAGTTTTGTTTTACTATTGTGGCCCAGATCTCGCATCACAAAATAGATGCATTTTGGCAAGTGTTCACGGTGTTCAGTATCTCACTATGGCGTTCATTTTAATAACCTTATGGCTCGCTCTTTCTGAACGTGATATTTTTATGTTTGATAAAGTAGCTGCATTATGTTGGGGTACTCGGTAGCGATAGATACAAGCCGGAAGGTCTCGAGTTCAGTTCCCGATGAAGTACCTGGATTTTTCAATTGACCTAATCCTTCCAGCCGCACTATGGCCCTGGGGTCGACTCAGCCTCTAACAGAAATGAGTACCAGGAATTAATTAAATAACTTGCCTGAGGGTAAAGCGCGGCCAGCGCGTAAGGCTTACACAATACCATAGGGGCGGACCGCATAGAAAACATCACCTACAACAATTCATCTATGGTTGAATGCTTCTTCTGCAACAATTCATCCACTGTTGCGTCAGCCTTTGTTGCCTCGGGAAAATGTTTACAGCGCCGTTATTTAGCAATGACCTTCGTTTCTTCTTTCACTATTCCGACTTTCAGCCTTCCCATCACAATAGTAATTCCTGAAGAGTTTTCTCTTCTGGGATACATGGGTTGACATTCAGCGGACTACACTAAAGACGAGACATCTCTTCATAAAAACCGCTGTGAGAACCTCAGATTCTACATAATGTGACGTGCTGTCTGAAAGCCGGACTATAAGACATCCATCGCTACGCAACGGACAATGAGTAAGCATTCTGCCTAGGAAACCGCTTGAAGAAGACGAGAACCTAACACTGGGTTTCCATCGTTACAAAGAGACCAGTTAGTTCGTATCCGACTAGAGCAGGAGCAAGTTCGTATCCGACTAGAGGAGAGTTCGTATCCGACTAGAGGAGAGTTCGTATTCGACTAGAGAAGAGTTCGTATCCGACAAGAGGAGAGTTCGTATTCTACAAGCGACCAGTCAGTTTGGCTTCGACGCGAGCTAAGGACAGTTGAGCTCCGAGGAGAGCAAAAGACACTTCACCGGGATTAGCGGTACGAGACGAAACGTCCGAAGACGTTATAAATGCGAATTGTGAGTGTAAAAAGTGAGTGTCCAATAAACATATTTGCCAGATCCGAAACCCACACAATTTCTTGTCGTGTTGCTTAAGAAACCCGCGACAATATTTATATCTGTCACTACATTAACACTAATTGTTTTAGTTGCTGGTAAGTTTGATGTAGAATTTTCTATTTAAGGAATATAACATTCATTGTTGTCACTTTCTTAAGCACCGCGCAGGGTTTCGGTGCTTGTTCATCACTGCTCTTGTCGACGACGGTGGGTGATTTCCCGCGAATATGGTGTAACATCTCGAATTTCAGGGACTTCTAGATGGAACGTGATACCGCGAAGAGTGGATCCTATAAGAGTCGTAACCCGACACTCTCGCTGTGTGCGGTACTCTTGTTCTGAAAGTGCTTTGTCAATCCAGATGAATCTTGCAGGCGCTCAAGCGCTTATACGGAATAAGGGATTGGACATTACTGGAACACCGTGGCCACAATAAGTAAAGCCTACTTTAACATCCTATCATTTTCCCAGTGTGAATATATTGTCACGTGTCCGGGGTTCTGTGACTGATAAAACGAGTTCTGGATTGGTTGATTACATTTATTGGCATTTATTTCCAGTTACAATCAATAATGACAGCTCAAATTAATGACTCTCTAAGACTCGTCCCGCTCATTACTGGATTACGACTCTCGCTGAGTTGGTTCTGATTTACGAGACGGTCACTTCTTCAGCTTCCGGTGTGCGCTGGTTAGCACTCCACAGCTGGACACTCAACTCCCTTACGAATGAGGAGTGCCGAACGACTACTCACTCGCGAATGAACTGTACTAATTTTCTTATAACTTCGGGAAGAAACGGATATGTCACCGTCTTACGGCTCACTTTTTGTTCAGTTTCTGCGTGTTTATCTGTTGCAGCGGGAACGTCCTTACAGAACCGTTGCCCAGCAATGGATTATTCCTTGAGAATGTGTTTACCGAACTGTTGCCTAGCAATGGTCATATTCGTCCCAATATGATGCTCAGAATAAACTTCAATTATTTACCTAAACAGCATTACCCGATTTGTCTTTGCAATAGAGACGTAGTGAATTTTGTGTAGTTTAGGAGTAGGATTTTTAATATTACTTGCACGAAATTCAAGCATCTAATGGTTAATGTTACTCTTACTGTGTTAGGGAAGAGGACAAGTTAATATTCAGCGTCGGACCCGTCCGTCCGTCTGTCTACATGTTTTATAGCTCAACCTGCTTCAGGGATTTCGGGTTACAAAAAACGGTCTGGATTTGGTGAACAGCTGGGTCGCTTTACGACCCCCGCTCTATACACTTAGAGACAATTGAATCGTTCGAACCCGGAAACCTTTGAATACTGACCTTGAATGCTAACCTCTATATGTCATTATAATGACAATAACCCGAAGACAAGAGTTGAACCAGCTACCCAAACATCGTGGTTCACAACTGTTCCTCAAACAATGGACATTGTCCAGCACAATTGTGGTACAACACAGGCAGCTTTCGTACAGTCGCTCGGCGGCCATGGTCGGCTTCTTCCTGCGAAAGCGATCTATGATCAGTGTCTTTATATTGCCTCATTTCCTAAAATGATCACTAGAACGCACCCTGGCGGTAGACAACACAAAATTGGTCAAAGGGGATTCTTATGCATACTATGATATTTTAGGAGCCGGGATAGCGTAGTCGGTGTAGCGACTGGCTACGGGATGGACGACCGAGGGGTCAGAGTTCGAACCACAGTAGTGTCAAAAATTTCCTCTTCTCCACTCAACCTCCTACCCAATGGGTACCGGGGGCTCTTTCCCCGGGGATTGCAGCTGACCACTCACCTCCAGCTACTGCCGACGTCAAGAAAATGTAGATCCACTTCCTCATACGTCTTCATGGTGCAGTGCTTAATTAGTTAAGCATAGGGACAACTTTACCTTTTGTACAATGATACTTTTCCCTCTGTTTCTGTTTTCCTGTCGCTGATCTGCAACTAGATATTCAAAGCCGCTAAATTCGTATTAGATTAGAAGTCTTCGATACTCTGGGCTGTTTGCTGTAGTCGGACAGAAGTTTACAGAAATTTCGGTATAACTTACTGCAACCACCTTCAGGGTGGGAGAGTATCCCAGGGAAGCATCAAGAAGGCAGCAAGCAGGGCGACTGCTTGTCGCTTACTTGTCGTATTCTTCGGAAATGAGTATGAGGTAGTTTCTTTGTTCAAAGCATCGTCAAACTACATGGTTTCACATCCCTGACTATCGTACGAAATTTACTCCATATTGTCCCTAGGGTCTGTGGTAGCGACGAAAGCTGAAGCAGTATGCTGATGACGCGGCACATGTTTCGGTTGCAAATTCTCTCTTCAGGTCTTTTTCTCTTCTAGTTAAACGGGTAATAAATTCGGGTATTGCTCGCTACCAGTCACTCAGATTATTTGTCTTCTCGTCTGCCGCCTATAAAAATTAGTACATAAAACCTATAATTTTACCTGTGGTTTTGTATGGGTCTGAAACTTGGTCTCTGGTACTAAGGGAGGAACGTATACTGAGGGTGTTTGAGAACAAGGTGTAGAGGAACATATTTGAACCGAAGAAGCATGAAGCGACGGGAGTCTGGAGAAAACTGCGAAATGAATAGTTTCATAATTTATACTCTTCGCCAAATTAGACTGATGAGGTCAAGGATGATCAGATTTGCAGAACATGTATCACGAATGGGGACAAGAGGAATGGATATAGGATTCAATTGCAAAGTCAGAAGAAAAGAGACCACCAGGTAGATCTAGATGTAGGTGGGAGAATAACATTAAGATGGATCATAAAGAAATAGTAAGGGGTTGTATGGACAGGATTTATATGGCTGAGGATAGGGACCAGTGGAGGGCTTTTGTGAACAAGGTAACTACACTTTGATAGCTGAGCGACTGGCGGCTTCTCAAGTAGGATTCAGGTCCATGCCGTTAGTCGTTTGGTCACATGAACAGACATTAATTAGTTTTAATCTGAGTGTTCTTCCTTGTTCAAACATTCAGCTACAATTATGTTTCGGTGTAAGGAGAGCAACCACATTCAGGATAAAGATCGGTTACTTCTCCTTGTACGTACACGCTTTTCCATCCTTCTCTCCTTCTCTTGTCCCGTTACCAATCGACCACGATGTTATAGAGCGCAACAATATTCTATGTACTGCATTTTTCCGTTGCTTGGCATCCCTTAAGTTCATAACATGGGCACACATGGGAGCTAAGGCTGTAAGTAAGGGTTTACATATTCATAAGATCGTCAAAATAAATAACAATTTCATGATTTCAGGGACGAATTCTGTAGCTAAATTGCTGGCACTCCAACTCCGTATTTTGGACGTCCCGGTTTAAAATCTCGGTCCGGAGACTGTTTATTCCTGACTGTGGATTTCATGATATTGTAACGTGGATGACCAGAGCGTTTCTAGGCAACGACCTGCAAACAACTTTCAGTTGAGTGCGTTACAACAGTAGGGCGAATGTTAATAGCTCGTTGCTGGGCGGCAGTCAGCGCACCAATGGACTGACGAGACATCAGGTGACGTGTTTTCTGTACGGCCTGCTTCATCAACAATGAATTGTGTTTCATATGCGGTCCGTGCTGTGGTTATATAACGAGAGCTGTGAGCCGTAAGTTCAGAGCGAATTGGAACTAGCAGTGAGTGAGTTCTGAGTTAGTCGTAGAAGAGAGAAATAGTAGGAGCGGCAAAATCACGCAAACAGAGCGAATTGGAGCCAGGAATGCAGAAGAATACAGGAGGTCGGTCTGTGAGGGTTTAAATTGTGATTTGCAGATTTTATTTATGTTTAATATTTGGACTGATTTGAAGCGCTAGTTGCTGTGTTTTAATTGCATTATCAGGAGAGGACTGGTGTGTGTATAACAGTAAATTATAAAGTGTATAATTCAGCAAAAGCGCTGTACTGCTCTTAATTAAGTGTAATTAAGAGATGTTGTTCCCGAAGTGCTAATAAATCCAATCATCCGAACTAGAACCCGTCATACTTGTCACGCGTACCACCAAACACGTGACAGTATTCTTTAAAGTCTGAGGGAAAACATTAGTATGCTACACAGAAACAGGCCACAACCGCTTCTATTTACATTACTTACTTCTTTTATATTGCTAGTGGGGTGGGACTAAGTCCCTTGTACTGCGGCCACTTCTGGTTCATTACTCGTATTCACTCATGGAGCTGAACCCTTCTGGAGGAGCCGTCAATTCTGCAGCTACTGAAGAATTTCCCAGCATTTTATGGAACCCGAAGGTTCATTACCGTGTTCACAAGAGCCCTCCACTGGTCTCTATCCTGAGCCAGATCAATCAAATCCATGCCATCCCATCCTATCTCTCTAAGATCCATTTTAATATCGTCTACCCACTTTCGCCTTGGTCTTCCCAGTGATCCCTTTCCTTCTGTCTTTCCCCCCAATATCCTATATGCATTCCTCGTCTCCCCATTCGTGCTATTAACCCTGACCCCTCACCCTCCTTGATTTGATTATTATAATTATACTTGGAGAAGATTACAAGTTATGAAGCTTCTCATTATGCCGTTTTCTCCAACCTCCTGTCACTTCACCTCTCTTCGGTCCAAATATTCTCCTCAACACCCTGTTCTCAAGCACTCTCAGTCTATGTTCGTCCCCTAATGTCAGAGACCAAGTTTCACCCCATACAGAACCACAGCCAAATTATAGTTTTGTACAATCTAATTTTTATGTTTTTTGACAGCAGACAAGAAGACAAAATGTTCTGGACTGAATGGTAGCAAGCATTACCCGAGTTCAATCTCCTCTTAATTTCACCCTGAATCAGGTTTTGATTAGTCATCGTTGTTCCCAAATATTTGAACTGTGCCACATTTTCAAAACATCTGTTTCCTATCTTTATATCTTGATCTTGCCCTGCATTTTGGTGACGAGAGAGCAACATATATTTAGTTTTCTCTGTGTTTACTTCTAGACCAACTCCCTTACTAGCGTCAGCTCTCTATGTTATCATCCTGTAGATTCACATCGGCATAGACCAACAGCTGATGTGTCTCGTTTATTCTTCTATCTACATAAGTTAGAATTTTTGTACACCAATAATGGCAACGTCCTATATTAAACTGAGCTACTAAAAACGACATTAAATAAGCCATTAACATATTTATAAATCCAGTAGAGCTTGTTTTAACAGGAGGAGAGGAAAAAACACTTAACGATACTTGAGTTTATTGAGTCGTTATGCTTAACTGAGCAAGTCACAATTCCTTTGGCCAGATGTGTACTCCAGACACTTTTCTGAAGAGCAAGTCACAATTCCTTTGGCCAGATGTGTACTCCAGACACTTTGCTGAAGAGGCAAGAATTTCATGTACCCAGAGTTATCAATACAGAAAGTCATGACTCATGTCTGTCTATACAAGAAATACGGATTAAACTGAAAACACTTAAGTGATATATATCTTGTTCGTATGTGAGTGCATTGAGAGCTTAGTGTTTTGAAACTCCTGACGGTCGAACTGTTACATGTGGGTTTGAGAGTCGGTATTCATGTACTGGAATTTAGTTTTATAATTCGAGACCCACTTCTGGTTCTTTGTATCCTGACCTCAGTATTCGGTATTCGGGAGATGTCCTGTTCGAGCACCCACAGAGAAAGCGGCCGTGTGATGAGATCCACCGCGGATCTGTCACTTCTTCAAAGCTGTTGACAAAATGGCTCTTAATGTAGTCCACGAATATATATATTTCTCATTACATAATTCATAATTGCAATAGCAACAGTATGTGGACTGGACAGCCGGGGTTTAATTCTCGGCAAGTGCTAGAGATTTTTATTTTCTTCATAGCGTCCAGACTGGCTCTGAGGCCCACCTAGCCTCATATCCAAAGAATACGGGAGGCTCTTTCCCAGAGGGTAAAGTGGCCGGGGCGTGAAGCTGACCACTCATCCTTATCTAATGCCGAGCTCAAGAATGATGGACGGTGGAGCTTCTATCCGCCAAACTTCTTCATGGCATGGTGCTAAATTATTAGTAATTAAGTGCAGGGACAATTTCACCTTGTACTATNAAAACAGTTTATTATATATACACAAAATATAGAATACTCCAATTTGTCCGTGGGAACACAAGAAAATCACAAAAACCAACGACTGACTCGATGATGTAAAGCATCACTCGAAGAATTTTATTCTTGTTTTATACTATAACTTTTGTTTTATATAATATAATTTATTGTATTTTTATTCCAAGTATTTTAATATAATTAATATTATTGTATGCAATTTTATTAGTACTGCAGTTCAGCGGTGTATATATGTTAGCCATGTATTTGCCTGATGATGGCTATTAATAGCCGAAACATGTAGCAGAGCCAAACTGGGCACCGACCTTGATATAGCTGTGTTCTGACGGTTTTAATAAAGATATTGTTTACTCGGCATCTTCTTCCGTTTCGGCGACTGGTGCTTCAGGCTCATTCGTATGTTAAGCAATTTTAAAACTGACAGTTGTGGGTCCTTTCATGTCCCGGTGTCCTCTGGAATTATGTAATTACAGCATCGCATATTTCTGTAATTTGACTGGCCGGTCCTTAATCTATTTATCGGCCTTCTATCTCCTATATAAGGTATACCATGTTGCATCTAATAATGATTGCAAATTCTGAAATTGAGGGATTGTAAGGAGTTGTCCTGATCGATTTTAAGAGACCGATGACAGAAATTACACTGTACATGGAACACAAAACCATAAATTATTACAGAGAATTCATATCGCCATACAACATAATATCTAACATGAAATTAACATAAATTATAAATATATTGAAACAGAGCACGAATAGAAATTTTCTGGATTGATAATAAAAATATTTATATCAGTTTTGAGGTATTGAAGGCGGTGATTGTTAAGAATGTGGCTTTCTGGGTTGGGACATCGTGTTGTTTTCATGTCGAAGCCCGACGTTTCGGAAGAAAGTACGCATCCATCTTCATGGTGGAAGGGTGGCTCCGAAAGGTCGGTATTCGCCCACGAAGATACACAGTGTCACAGATGTAGAGCGTGAAGCGCTACGCATCGACCAGTAGAAGTATTACATGCGAGTATTGAGGTTTTCACGGCTGTGAGAGTTAAGGAAGGAATCTTTTGGGATATGAGGCCGTGAAATTTAGTAGGCAGGTACCAGCTTTTCGGAGGGTCCTGCTGTCCCCATATTTACCGACAGTCACCAGCTTCCCTGGAAACGCTGGTACCAAATCACTTCTGTCCCAGAATACCATACTCTTGAAGACATGTGTGCCAAATTACTGAAGGAAAAGTTTTGATTCCCCATATAAGGCAATATTATGATTATCCTAGACGCGAACTGAGCCGGGAAGAGATGACCGTGCCACGGGCGATTCACGCGAGCCAATCACAAATATAGTTACACATGGCGTAGGTGTCATGACTGGCACAAGGAAACGAGGTCATTGTTTGGTAATTTGGCTGGGCGTTACGTCATCAGTAGCTACTGGAAAGAGAATCATAGCTATAGCTGGGTTGACATGTGGTTCCAGTTTATCACGTATACTTATGTATGAGGATTCGGGCTTCGATTCCCAGCAGAGGAAAGATTTTCTCTTCTCCATAACGTCCAGATCGGCTGAGAGGTCAACCCAGCCTCCTCTCTAATGGGTACTGAGGCCCTATCGCCGGCTTTAAAGCGGCAGAGACGTGAAGCTGACCACTCGCCTCCATGTTGCATCGAGGTCAAGAATGATGGAGCTATATCTTCACTCCCCTATACGTTTTCATGAGGTTGTGCTTAATTAATTAAGCCCAGGGACAACTTTGTCTTTATTAAATTATGGTTAGGCTCCTTTCCATGTATTTACAATGCAGTAAAATGTCCAAAGTTGAAGTCTAATGTTCAATAAAAAATACGAATTTGAAGACTCTCCTCTGACCTAAGCATTCTTTGTGAATATAGCAACAGTAGACGACAGAGAGACTATTATTGACAGAGTCACCTACCAGCAAACAGAGCATGCAGCGCGTATTGGCATACTGTGTTACCTTAACCTCACGCAGGGCCATTAAAATTTAATTGTACAAACGGAATAGTTGTCATTGTCCAACATTTGTCGGAAGTCGGAAGAATGTTGGCTCAAGCGAAAATTCTATCGGTATATATTTCATATGTTCCCAGTTGGAATCTCGGCCGGGGCATAAACTTTTATCTGCTGGCGTTCTTGGATTTGCCTCAGACGGACGTTACCTACAATTGGACAACGACTGGCTCCATCTGCATCCTTTCCGACTAAGTAGCCATTGTTGCTGTCGTTCGACGCCACAGTAAATGCATTGCAAAAAAAAAAAAGTTGTAGTTGTTGGCATTCCGAAATTCGTTTTAAAACTTGCTGCCGCTGTTTTCTCACATTCTGACAGATCTCGTGGTTTTCCTCAGGCTCTCCGTATAAGTTTTTGGACATTACCTTAAGAGATTATGTTGTCCTCCCCGCCATTTTATTTCCAGTTCACAAACAATATTCAGTGCGTTCTGATAAAGAATAGCTTCTAGAAGGGTCCCTTTTTCGTGAGAATGAGGTGATCAGGAGCATTGCTGTCTTCTGGGATGGGACACCTTATGTCTGGTAGATCTCTACGTTTCGGTGTAACATACTGCCACCTTCTTCAGGATAAAAGGTTAAGCGAAGTCTGGAGGAGAAGATGGGAGTTTAGAACATTTTAGTCACTTCGCGATTAATGATTAATGATAAGTTGTTTTTCTGTATTATTCAGACGAATTCCACGTCTCAAATTTAAAATATCGGTAATTTTTGGGGGGGGGGGACGGTCAGCTTCGAGCAGAAGAAAGAAAATTTCTGTCCCTAATTTGGCACGTAAGTCACGCCGGTTTAATCATACACGTGTTGCAAGGATTCATAATATATTCGTGATTTGGCTGTCTGTTTGTGAACTTAGAGTTTAATGAATATAAATTTGCGATACAACTTTTAACATATGAAAGCTGTTAACAGAGAACCTAGTAACTCAGTCGGTACAGCAAGAGCACTGCGGGCTGTACAACCGAGGAAGTGGTGCTCCATTTCCTGCAGGAGGAAAAGTGTCTTCCTCAGAAGGTCCAGGCCTTGCTCTCGAACTCTCCGATTCTCCTACACAATGGGTACTAGGGTTCTTGCCCAACTGGTAAAGAGGGCGAAACGTGAAACTTGCCACTCTCCTCCATCTGGCTCCGAGGTTAAGAATGCAGACCCCATGCGGTACTTGATTAAGCCAAAGGAGTACTTCGTGTCCACAGCATCAGTGAAGTTTGATATCCATTATGCAGCATCAGTGAAGTTTGATATCCAGTATGCAGCATCAGTGAAGTTTGCTATCCAGTGTGCAGTATCAGTGAAGTTTGATATCCAGTATGCAGCATCACTGAGGTTTGCTATCCAGTATGCAGCATCAGTGAAGTTTGCTATGCAGTATGCAGCATCAGTGAAGTTTGCGATCCAATATGCAGCATCAGTGAAGTTTGCTATGCAGTATGCAGCATCAGTGAAGTTTGCTATGCAGTATGCAGCATCGGTGAAGTTTGCTATGCAGTATGCAGCATCAGTGAAGTTTGCTATGCAGTATGAGTTTGTTGCGTGGACTCTACCGCCCGTTTGAAACTAGTCATTACGTATCCCGGGCAGGGGGAAGGAGACTGGGACAGGACTGACGTCACTGTGTACCAGCAAAATGAATACTATAAAAATCTAGGAACCCTGCAGCTAAAATGAATGGGAAATTGGAGAAAGTTTTTGAATGCTTACTGCTTACAGGCGCCTCAGGTCGTTCTATGGTGATCTAACATAAGCATTTCAAACTTGTTTCTATGGAAGTCCACAGTTGAATCCCCAGGCAGTGTAGTATGACTGAAAGAACGAAATCGATTGGCCTCCGGTAGCTGGCACAGTAGCCGTTCATTACTGGCACGAGAGAGGCACCAAAACGGTTTCTGTGTAGATTGGATATTGAATCAGTACACAGCAAAATTGTTGTCATTTAACATTTGAATCAAAATGGCTGTTTATACCATCCACTTTTACAACTGTATTTATGCATTTCTTCCTGTTTCCATAAAAAAGAGTAGCAATTTTCCTCAACAACATTAACTGATTAGGCCATATAATACACAAGAAATGTGTTTTCTGTGTGTAAAAGTGGATTTTTAGATTTTACTTAGCGGCGGTAGCGTAGTTGGTTGAGGCACTGTGCTACAAGCCATGAGGTCATTGGATTTTTTCAATTCACCTAACCCTTCCGGCCGCACTATAGCCCTGGGGTCAACTCAGCCACTAACAGAAATTAATTAAATAATTTTCCTGGGGAGTAAAGCACGGCCGGCGCGTAATGCTGACAACCTTACCGCCATCTTTGAGCCGATTGTCTAGATAATGTGGGACCCTCAACATCTCACAGCCGTATGGGCCTTCACGGCCTGGTACAGAGATAGCTTTACTTTTTTACTTTTTACTGTAGTTAGATGAACTGCATGCTTCTGTTGAAAGTTCTCCTTGGCTTTTCGCGGTCATGTAAGAAATAATGAGATGGCACCCACATCCCACGTTGCAATGCATATTTCTCACGCTGCGCTCCCAACATTAATGTGCAAACTCCTCCCTAACGCAGCAGAGACTGCTCGGCTACGCTCCTCTGGTGTACAACCACAAGAAATCCACTTCACGTGGTTTTTTTATCTTCTCCACTTCCCAGTGCTTTACCTTCTATCCACTTACGTTTACCAGAAGAAGTTGGCACAGTCAGAAGAGTCAGCGTCTCACATCATCTCAATTTCCCTCATAATGATGTATGTGTTATCTCTCTCTCTTCCGACTGCGGTTAGTTAAACAGCCATTCCAAGGCAATGCGTTACTGGGAGCGTGTTCACATGTACCTACAGGAGGAAGCTCCCTCAGTGAGTTCAGTTTCAAATTTCACTGACGCATTCTCCTCTAGAAAACAGAATTTTCTGGAAATAAAAGCAGAGAGACTTAAGTTCAGCTAATGTTCATGTCTGGGTGATATAATTTAGGACACAATCTTAATATACAGATAAATAAATGCTTCCAAAATTATGATGAATTTATGTGGTTTTTGGACACGTCAACAGGAAAGAATTGCATTCACGAAGAAATTAAAAGTAGAAGATATTTTGGGTCTGCTATATAAGACGCAGTTCGGAATCTTTTGTCTCCCCGTTTGCTACGTAAAACGTGAAGATTAATATAGGCATTAAAAATCATAATTTTCTCTGCTGTTTTATATGAATGAGAAATTTGATTTCTCCATGTAAGAAAATAATATAAGCCGAGGGTGTTTGAGACCAGGGTGGCAAGGAATATACTCGTGTCAGAGAGGAAGCAAAGCGAAACTGGAGAAATTTGCACTATGAAGAGTTTCATAAGAAGAAAGCAGTTTTCTGTGATTTGGCGACATTAGTCTGTTAGTACCTGCTGACGTTGGTTCCTCGCTCGAAGATTTTCTTAATATTTCTTCTACCCTGAAGATGGAGGCGATACGTTCATCTGAAACAACGGTTAACACAATATCTACACAGCGCCATATCCCAGACGACTGCTTTCTTCATAGTCACCGCCGTGAAAATCTCAAATCTTACAAGAGTTGCATAAGTTTCACTCTTCATAACGCAATAAAGTCCAGAACAATGGGATAGGAGGGACATGTAGCACGTGTGGGGAATTTATACAGCACTTTTGTCGGGAAGCCTGAAGCAGAAACAACTTGAGAAACTAGATGTAGGTGGGAAGATAATATTAAAACTGATCTTGAGGGACTAAGATTGAGAATATGGACTGGAGTCGTGTGGCTTAGGTTAGGGTCCAGCGATGGACTCTAGTGATTATGGTAATGAACCTTCAGATTTTATAAAAGGCCGGGAATTGTTTTCAGTATCAAAGCGACCATGAGCTTCTCAGAAAACACCTTGCTGCATGGAACCAGTTCAGCCGTCTGTAGTAAAGGTTTCTGTACTCCGATACTTGGTACAGCGCAGTGCTGTAGTCCTCTTCTACAGAGCGGCCTGGCTAACGACTCCATTTATGCCCATTCTTGTACAATAGATGGGCTGGCCATTCGTGTCCATATACGCCCAGCCTTTGAGACTGCGCCGACGCGCACAGTGGCAGTAAGTGACGTGGCGTTTGGCGAGCGTCTAACCAAGCAGTTACAGTACTGTGGTTTCCATCCCTCGGTGGGTGTCGGTGATTCGCTGAACAGCTTGGATATATTTTACACCGAATTGTCGTTATGGTCGGTTAATAAAAGACGCGCACTATAACATGGCTGTTTTGAGACTCTTCGCCGATCCTTATGGAAGTTGTTCCTAGACACCCAAGGTTATGAGTTCAGACTTCTCAGAGGTATTTGGGACGACGTAAGGAAAACTGTTTTGAAACAATTTAGTTACGTACTGAAGAGTTCATTGACGTTAATGGGAACAACACAGCTGATTCATATATGCTGTTTAATTTGTAAAACACTCACACCCAACGCTGTGAAATCTTACGTAAGCTACCGTCTGGAATGAGGCCTTTTTATTGACTATCAGATGACAACTGCTAACTTGGAGATGTTCGGGAGGTGTGTTTTGTAATGTATGACACAAAGCTCTCATCGGTGTTCTTGGTAGTTTGCGGCCTTTTTGTGAGCCCTAGTGTCTCAGTCGGTATAGACACATTAGACTAAAGGCTGTACGGTCGGAGTCTGAATTCGATTCCCGGCAGGCGTAAGAGATATTTTCGTTTCCACACTGTCCGAGCTGACTCCAGGGCCAGGTCAGCTTCCCGTCCAAAGAAAACCAGGAGCTGTTTTCCCTAAAGCAGGAGACTAAGCCATGAAGCGGACCAGTTATTTAAATCTAGTGACGAGGTCAAGAGCGTCAAGAATGTTTGATGCTATACCCCCACTTCTCGCATCTTCACATCATGGCGCCTAATTAAGCACAGGGACAGCTTTGCCGTTTTGCTTTTACTTGTAACCGGTTTATAAAATTTGATTGGCTGTTATATTAGCCTAACTAATATACATGAGAAAATCGATTAGTGGCCTTAATTAATTGGTCGATATGGTTGAAAATCGGAATTTCTCAAGGGCTTCTTCTAATGAATAATGTGTTCAACAGTTTAGGCGCTGCTGCCGGGTTACAGACATAGGCCTATAGGCCTAGACAGACGACAGACTTGACCTTCACAGTAGTTCTGAATTTGTAATAATGTAACGGTCGTCTTTGATCTAAACCGTATGAGATCGCTAAATATGGAACGTAGCGGGTTGGCTCGAAGTGTTAACACTTTGGAAATACATTCCATGTCCGGTGTTATCTAGGCCGAGATACCTACTATTCTGCTTGGTTTTCCTCCGTTCCTCTATGCAGATAGTGAGTATAAATCAAATTGGAACATGGCCTCTCTCTTTCTAATTCTATCCATCAAATTATTCACTAAATGACTTACAATTTAGGTTTATATTTTGAACACGTGTCTAGGGCATCAATCAGATATCTGAGGGAACCATCGGTGGTTCTGTGTGGAAACATTTATAGTTAATTTTGGCCTATAGTAATGTCGGATTGTTGCATCAAATTTTCGCTCTAACCCAAGGAACTTCTCCTTTCTATAAGTAGAGTTCATCATGCTCGCGACGAAAATGAAATACGCATGTTTGAAGTCAGCGGTTATTGATCACTAAGAATGCTAACATCAGATCAGAAGCGAGATGACTTTCAAAGTTTCGTCGAAAACTTAAATTTCTTTCAAAGGTTATTTGAGCACTTTATTTTATAAAGCTCTAACAGACGATGGGTGAGTTTTCTTCTCGGATCCAGATATCAAACAGGGGATCATTCAGTAAAAACACACGTATTTGAGACATCAATGGAAGATTAAGAATACAAATTTAAAAATCAAAATATTGTGACATGACGCCTGAAAGCCGGAATAGTAAAATCAGAAAAGACTACCATTAATAGGTAATGAATAGCTTAACGCCTTCTCAATATTAGGCTGTTAACAAATTCACGTCCGTTTTTGGGTATCGGATTTGTTTACCTCGGTAATTACAAGTGCATCCGGCAAAACACATCGGCATAGCACAGCACCGGAACCCTTGGTGGCAGTGTTCTCTATTCTGTTGTCTCTAAGCAGTTGCCAACGATGTGATGTGATAGCTGGGGCAGTCAGTCGAAGAGAATTCAGAGGGAAGCTGAAGAGTTGAAGTGTTGGAAGATGTTACTCTATGTGTTTTAGTTACAGTAATCTTGAGAGTGTTATAATTACTTACACTTACGACGTGTGAGTATCCATTAAATCGATTCACCAATCCAATCCCCGTCTACAAGTCACTAATACACGTGACAATATTTACTTTAAACCCTTAATAAAAATTGTGTATCATTTTAAGGGATCATGAGGTTTCTACTGCTGCTGGAATTCGTTGCTAATGTCAGTATGGCGCCATGACAATGGTGATGTTTGCTGATACGAGGAACTGGTCTCTATGACAACGCTCCTGGTAACAGGACAAGAAAATTTCAGTCCTCTGTGTGGCCTTCAGCCACCCGCTCTGCTATCTGGACCTGGCTGGCCCAAGTGTCAGTTTCCTGTTCGGAAACCAGAACATATTTCTGCAGGCAAAGAATTCTGCCAAAAGTGACGGCGTGACACATGTCGTTCTACCCTTTTTTTTTTCTCTGAAGAATTTGTTCTAAACCCTGGAAATTTATGTGAATTTGATAGGGGGGGTACAAGTCCAGTTAATGATTCCGTAACTCCAAAATATTTCAGACCCAGGTCATCAGACATAACAGAACTGTTACATCGCGTTCCCACCCTGTACTTCACTTCCATCTTCTTACGCTTTTTTTTGTCCTTCCCTTCTTCTATTTCATTCTGTGATTCATTTCAGTTCTTAACTTTTCTCTTCTTTCATTATCTTTCGCCTTCTTTTCTATATCATCTTCCTGTTTTCTCCTCACACTTCTTTCTTCAGCACCCTCTTCATCATTTCCTTCTCTAAATGCTCCCTCTATTCCTCCTTCACTTTCTATTCACTTCTGTTTTGTTCTTCTCCGCCTTCATCTTCTGCATTTCCCTCTATTCATTCTCTATCTCATCTTGCACCTCCGCTTTTCCATCTACTTTCCTACTTTTCCAACTTTATCTTCTCCCTTTTTCCCTTAATTTTCCACCTCTTTCTTATTCATCTTTATTTTTCCTTCCTCTCTTCTAGTACATAGTGTTCCTCTCATTCGTATCCTCTTCGTCCTTGTTTTCTTATTTATCCCAAATGTTTTTCTTGTTCTCCCTTTTTGTGTTTCCACCTTTCTATCTAGTTTTCTTCTTCATTTCTGCCTTCTGTTCTGGCATTTATAACTGGGGCACTTTGTTTCTCAGCTCAGAATCAACGGGTTAATTCAGTGAAGGTTCCAAACAGAAGTAACAGGCACGCGGAAGGAACAGTCATGGGGTGCAACAGAGACCCTTTACTGTCGGCAGAGATAGAAGACATGTATTTCTGTTNGGGGGGGGGGTACATGGTCTACGGCTCCTTATGATTTTGATGAAAATATTGTTAGTGTGAAAGTCTTAGGATCGTTAGGAGCAGTGGCTTGAGACCAAAGCGACAGAAGTTTGACTTCTTCAATTAGTATCAAATTGAATAATTTCGAAATATTATTTCGTTTACAAAAAAATGAATTGAAGTTTAATGAATCTATATCAAGTGAACTGCATGAAAATCATGCAGTAGCCAATTGGAACGTTGGAACTGTGTCAGCATTTGCTTAAAACGAAGGAAAATTGAAAAGACCCGTGTCTCGATGGCCAGTCGCAGGGCTTTCCGAATGCCTACTGACATCTAGCCAGGAGTCCAACAAACGGCAGAACATGGGAGTTTCCGTGACATATGCACTGTTGCCCTGCTGGTAACCTGAACAACATGTCAAGCATAAAAATGCATTGGTAACTGACAATTTCTATCCAGTACCAGAAATACAACAATAAGTATTTAGGATCTTACTTGCCATAACAGAATGTTGAATTTTTAGTAAGTTGCCATGACAGTCGTCAAATTTCGATTTCGATTTTTCTGCCCTATGTGGATTGGATCCTCGGGAAATCCCTGTGATGATTAGCTGCCTGCAATGTGCAGTACTATATTCACAGGACTTAAACTGTTCGGAGCCTTGCGTCTGCTGTTGCCATATATCGTGCTCAAAGCTAGAACAATTCGCTTTACAAGGTTGTGAGTCCTACAACGGCGTGCGCTGCCTTTTCTTTTTATCATTGATAGAATTATGCCAGTCCAATTGTCTTACTTGGCTGTTGTCATTAAGCTGACTTCTTAAGTATATTTTCTTGGCTATCCTACTGACTTGGCTTCGGATGATCTCCAGACCGTTCCGCTCTTGTCTCAATTGGCGTTACACGTGAGCGTTAGTATGAATCCTTACTGCCTATCTCCAAATAACTTGTTCGTTATTGCTTACTGAAAACCGTCACAACACAACAATCAGTAACATGTGTAAGTAGCTCTAGAAGATACTTTTGCTACATGTTTCGGCCTTCAAAAGGCAATCATCAGGCAAATACATTAAACCTTTTGTTATTGAATTGCATGTCAGATATAAAATACAGTACTAAATTTCCAAATGTGTACAATAGTATAAAATGATATGAGTGAATATGAAATGTAAATTACAATAAAAGTTGAATTTTTAAAATAACCAGTTACATAGTCAAAAGTACAGTTAAAAGTTGTATATGTGATGGTATTTGAAAGTTGGCAGTTGTAATCGTGATATATGTAATGTTTATACCGACATATTATATACACAATGGCTGATGTGGTGTTCGGAGGCTCGTTGTTATGTTGTGTGTTATTATATAATATTTGATATTAATTGACGGGCGACTCCGTTGTGTAAATGTCTGATCTGATAGAAAGATGGATTACAACTTGTTCGTTATTGAGATCAGTTGTGGCCGCGAAACCGCAGGCAGAAGCTGCATATGTTAGGCTCTTCCGTATGGTTAAGGCACAATTAATATTGGTGAGGGATTATTTGTCACGATTGGATACAGGTGCCTCAGTCTGTTGTTAGCTTTTCACAGTGACCTGTTGTTATATGAGCTATAGGTACAGTTCCATCCCGATTAATCGCATAACATTTTGTCCAGTTTTTTGAGCTAATGCTTGCAGGATTATAAGTGGAAGTCGATCATGTTGGAAATGATTCTGCCTTTCGGAAAGTAATGTTGTTCAGAATTTATTAATATTGATATTAGCTCGCCATTTAATGAGGCAGGATTTTGAAATTTGGTAATATTGTTTAGTTTTCTTGGAGCCAATCTTGTTCTACCCGATTGCAGTAAGGCTTCACTTCAGCAGCATGCACCGAAACGACGATATTGTTGCTATTTCCTAAGGATGGCAAGTAACCTATATAAATGTTAAACAATGCAGGACCTAACAGGCTTCCTTAGGGGACGTCTGTCTCGGTATAGCTTATTGGCACAGAAATTCCATTTAGAACCATGAAGGCTGTGTTGTAGAGGTGATGACGTTTGTGCAAGAATTTATGACTAATTCATTTCTGAAATAAGCCCAGTCTTCAGTCCTTTGTCTCATATTCAGGAACAAGGCAAGTTTTGCATCACTGTCGTAATAGTTATTGGTGAACGGAACAAATATTTTCCCACCGTGACCAACCACTAATGTTTTTGAGATCAATGCTCTGTCCTGTGGTCTAGTGGTCAGCGTTCCTGGCTACAGATCCAGAGGTTCGATTCCCGGCGCTACCAGATTTTTTTCTGAGAAGTAGTGAGTCTGGAACGGGGTCCACTCAGTCTTGTGATGATAATTGAGGAGCTATTTCAAGGAAATAGTGGCTTCGGTCTAGAAAACCGAAATTAATAGCCGTGGGGATTCGTTGCGCTGAACACTTGACACCCTCTATCCGCAGAAGTTGGCACTAAACTTCGCCGACAAGCGGCGGTCGCTCGGTCGGTATAGTTCGCTTGCGGACTAAAATCACAGAGTTTGTTTTATGCTCTGTTCATTTGGTACTTTCCAGAAACTTCACTGGTCACGACAGTGCACTCACTTACTCTCTCACTCCAACTACATTCGACTGATCTGGCACTCAACTGCTGGTTACTGCACTGCAATGAACCGAGAACTGAATGAAAAGTCACCATCTTTACTGATTATTCCTTTACAGGAACGTAATCTGTAGGAAAGCCGATCACAGTGGCCGCAGTCTAAGGCATTAAATATCTTCGCCCGCTCGAACGCTGGGGTGGTGGGTTCAAATCCCGCTCAAGATGTGGATGTCTGACTTTGGTCTCTGTTTGTGTTGTCCAGTATAGTTAGCGGCCTTTCGAATGGTTGATGCCCCGTCCAAGGAGCCCTACCGACTATCTAAGATTAAGAAACTGAAGTGAAACCAAGCATTTCATGGATGTCCTATGCTCCAAAGTGGGAGCAACAGGAACAAGATGTATAGATGGGTGGATGGGTGGAGATAGATAGATAGACAGACAGACAGACAGACAGACAGATAGATAGATAGATAGATAGATAGATAGATAGATAGATAGACGGACTGTCGGATGGGTGGATGGAATCTGTAAGGAAAATTGTAGAAATTTCGTGGGCGACCTCGGTTTTCCTCATTGGTGGACTGGTTTTTCGAGCATGAGAGGCGCGCGCAAGTCTGGCGACGCAGTGTCTTCCGATTGCTTAGAGATGGGGCCTATATTTTTCCATAGGACGAGAGGGGAGCGGGCCGGGTTACACGATCCTACGAGACAGGTCCCGGGATAATATTATTGACCTGAGGGTAATGACGGTCTTTGAGTTGTAACAATGCGCGTTGCAGAGTATCTTTCTTGTAGTCACATTTGTCCTCCTTAAATAAGTTTAACTGACTTATTGTAAAATTCAATCTTCTGAGAATATTTGTTGGAGAACTTAGCTAAATTATTTAATGAATTGCTGGCCTGCAGTAAAGTTGGGAAGGCTGATCTTAAATCTTTTATTAGACCGTCGCAAGGCCGCTACCTACACACAGGACAAAACAAACACATAAACGCGCACACAGACATCCATGCCTTGAGTGGATTCAAACCCACGATCCCAGCGTCCGAGCGAGCGAAGATATTTTATGCCTTAGACCGAGCGGTCATCATGATAGGCATCCACTACCACGCTGCGCATAATTTCTGGCGTTCTTGGATCAACGGACTTATCACTGCAATTTGCATAGCTCTGAAGCACGAGAGACAAAGAGAGATAATAATTGAAAATGAAGTTCCTACCTCGCAGGAAATACTGCGCCTTAAAAAAGAGAGTAATCACTGAATAATACGAAGGCCACAAAAAGAGAATAGACAACGTCCGTTGTTAAATTCGAGTTTTCTAAATGTTGGAACTGCTGGCACATGAAGTTTTACCGAGGTATTAATATGTCGTACCTCTAAGCCCCGGAGCGGAAGTATCAGATTCTTAGAACTAAGGGGGGGGGAAGAAGTAAAAAAAAGGAAGGTCTTTAAAATATTTGATT
Organism: Cryptotermes secundus; assembly: GCF_002891405.2. NCBI lineage: Eukaryota > Metazoa > Arthropoda > Insecta > Blattodea > Kalotermitidae > Cryptotermes > Cryptotermes secundus. The sequence goes on along the minus strand of NW_019723911.1, from coordinate 58,880 downwards.
ATATTCACAATAGGGAAATCTTTCTTGAATGTCAACAAATTGTAGATCAACACGTCACTTCCTTGTGTACTAAGTTTACGAAGGGTTTTTTTTTTGGGGGGGTGGTGGTTCACAGCCATGCGGTGTCCATTGCTGACTGCATTATGTGTTAAGTATCTTCAGTGACAGATTTCACCCTTTGCCAGCAATCACTACTTGCTTTACTGCAAGGATGATTGTGTATAGGCGATGATCTTGCAATCGCCATTTCTTGTTAGTAATCAGCCTTTTCATAATTATGAGCATGATTCAGTTTCCTCGTGATTCCACCAATTTCGAACAGAATATAGCCGCCACCTTATTTTAAATGCAATGTATTTAGTTTAATTTCCACTGTACCCAACTACAAATTCTAAATTTCTGCTGCTGACATTTTTCTTCTGCTTATAAATTAGTTAGTACAGTTACAATTTGCCCGTGGGTTCAAGAACTACTGAACTGGCATAGCCGAGATATGTTTCTGTTCTCCCTAGCAGCAAGACAGGCTCTGTGACCCTTCCAGCTCCTCTCCAGTGTCCACCGGGGGCCTTTTGTCCTCAGGATACAGTAGACGCCATGTTCATCTTTTGCCAAAGTTCCTGGGTGGGGCTATGCCTCCACTCCCCGTTATGACTTAACGGCTCTGTGTTCAACAAACTGGAGGTAAAGGGTGAAGTTAAATTTTTCCCTGGACTTAAATAATCAAGCACCACGCCGCGAAGACGTAAGGGCGATTGGAGTTCTAGCTCCACCATTTTAACATTAGTATTAGATAGAGGTGAGTAGACAGCTTCACTCACTTGCCACACAGCCGTCTGGAAAAGAGCCACGGTTCCCCATTTGTATAGGCGCCTGAATGGACCCTTGGGCCGGTCTGACGTTAATGGAGAAGAGAAACATCTCTTTTCCCTAACGGCAATCGAACCCGACCCCTCGGTCGTTCAGCCCGTATCCTAGTCGCTATATCGACCGAAAAACGAGTGAAGGGACAAATTTAATTTTAATTTATTTTTTATACATTTCCTTTCATGTAACAAATGTGCAACGTGTTCCATTTTCGTCTCTTTTCTTGTCTTCTATTCTTCTCCTGGTTTTGAAAGAAGAAAATTGTAGGCTAAAGCGATGGCGAGGTTGTCTCTATGTTTAATTATTTGCAAGTATAGCTCCGCCAGTCTTGCCATTGGAACTAGATGGAGGTGGGTGGTCAGCTTCACGCTAAGGCCGCTTTCTCTGCAATGTAAATCTGACCAATTTTGTGGAATGCCTTATTTCTTGGTATGAGATCTACGCGAAATTAGGTATGAGCTCTTTAGAACGTTTTAATAGATCTTCATAAATGATTCGATTATAGAGAAATGTTAAAAAGCAACGTTGGAACATGTACCGAATCTAGCGTCCTACTGCGAAACGAGGTTTGTCATGATGCTGCATACGGTTACCTTATGTTACAGTTACTAATCTAATCCAGTCTTATCTAATCTTTTCCTGTGGGCTGATTAGATCTAATCAAGGTATCGTCTCAAGAGTCCTGCATATCAAATCTTGTGGTTGATTATGTTTTAAAATAAAATAAGTTGTGTCTGTCACTGAAATATTTAAAATCACGCAGTTGTAATTCATTCGCCCATCAGCCCACTTTGTTGTCTTGACACTCAATATTATGTATTACTTCTGAAACATTCTTAAGACGCCGCCAGACGTTCAGCTGATTAGGAAGTCCCCCTCCCATTACGGGAACCAAATGTTCATTTTCGTGTTCACAAGAGCCGCCTATTGGCCTTTATCCATAGTCACTTAAAACCTGTCCACAACCTCACACCCCGTTACCCAAAGATCCTGCTCATTAATATCTTCCTGGCTTAGCTGAAATCTTCCAGTCTCTTACCTTCAAATTCTTCAACTGAAGTTTGGTGTGTTCTGCCTGTAATACGGCTCCTATCTCGCATGGCAGCACTGCCATTTCTGAAAAAAAAAAGGTCCCTTGCATTTTTACTGGACTTGCGTCTTTATTTTCCTAATATCCCTCGTAGTATTCCCGCCTTGAACGCTAGATATCCCACCCTTTTCAACATCCTTGAATTTATTCGAGTTAATTAACCATCGGCAATGGATAATAAATGATGAGGCTACTTCGGTGGGAACTCCGGCTCTCATAGATTTTCTGCTTTTGCTGGCCAACACAGCAGCACGTTCAAGTTCTTGTCCGTGTGTGTAATTAGGTGCCAGATCACAAAGCAAGGGAGAGAATGAAGATAGAGCTTCACATATTCTTGACTTCAGAACTAAGTAGAATGAATTTTTAGCATCTTGCCTTTGTCGCTCTATCCCCCATCAGACAGCCCATGGTGATCTTTAGACTTGAGGCTTGGTGGGGCCCGAGAAAAGAACATATGTCTTGCCCCTGCAGGGTATGGAACCACAGTCGCACAGCAAGTTAACTCAAGCACTAAGTTACCCGTCTGACGGGCCGTGGCTCAAGCGGTTAGTCGCTGGCTTCCCACCGCGGCGGCCCGGGTTAAATCCCGGGTCTGGTCAAGTGGAATTTGTGGTGGACAAAGTGGCGCTGGGGCGTGTTTTCTCAGAGTACTTCGGTTTCCCCTGCCAATCTTCATTCCACCAAATTCTCCATCTTCATAACTACCCGGGGCAGGTACAATAGGTCAATCAGTGGCCACCTTGCCGGGTGGACCCAGTTGGACTCCACCTCCCACTAAGCGAATTAAAAAAAAAAAGTAACCCGTCTGACGGGCCATAGCTCAAGGTTAGTCACCGGCTTCACATCCCCGGCAGCCCGGGTTCGAGCCCATGTTAAGTAATGTGGGATTTGTGGTGGACAGTGTGGCACTCAGGTAGGTTTTCTCAGAGTACTTCTGTTTTCCCTGCCATTCCACCGATTGCTCTAAAATCATTATTTATGATCTGGAGCTGGTACAATGGGCCAAACAGTGGCCGCGTACCAAGTGGACTCACCCTGTGAGATAGCGAGACCCCCTCTGTCCAGACGGAAGGTTTCCTTGTTTCTCGTGCATTTCTCCAGGCAAATGCCGGGGGAGTATCCGAAATTAGGGCTCAGCTGCTCCCTTCCAAAACCTCTCCTGTTCGTATTCAGCAGGATCCACTCATCCAGCGCTGAGTAGTCTGAGACAATGACGTCGCCAGCAATTGAGCGACTCAATCCGTTGTCAGTAATACAGGAAAATCACTTACTCGTATACAGATTTAAATTCCGAGTTGATTTCGAAATCACGATTCTAGTACTTGTCCATGGCGCCATTATGTTCGACAAAATCGTTAATTATGAGAACAAGGCGTCAGTAAGTAAGTCGGAGTCCTCCATTTTGTTGTAGAGCTAAAGAGAAATGAAACAAGTCAAGCAGCAAAAGGTTCATACCACTACCGCTTACAGAACCTGTTCGAAGATTGGTTGGATCGGGGGGGTCGAAAAGGTGAGGGTTTCCAGTTGCAACATGATCATCATTCGGCTACCCACATGGGCCTCAAGATTTATAGATCTCTTTATGAGCGTGAAATCACCGCAAGAGGTCCTACACCCACTGCCGAGATCCCGAACTGACAATAATATGACAGTAAGTTCAAGCTTCATAGNGTTGTAAGATTTGAGGTTTTCACGGCGGTGACCATGAAGAAAGCAGTCTTCTGGGATGTGGCGCCGTGTTGATATTGTGTTAACCGACGTTTCGGGGGAACGTATCGCCTCCATCTTCAGGCGATAAGTTCCTCCGAAACGTCGGCTAACACAATATCTACACGGCGCCACATCCCAGAAGTCTGCCTTCTTCAAGCTTAATAGTGTCCTCCAGTCATCTCTGCCCTCTAACATTTCAACATGTCTCATCTAAAGTCCTTATCCGTTCCCTCCGTACCACCCACAATTACAACTTCTTTGACAGTTCCAAAGGCATAGAACTGAAATCTTCCTAAAAAGCTAACAGTTGCTCATTTAGCCGAGAAGTGCTGGCTTGTTGCAGAAACTTAAGGTCGTTTAATTGGTATGCTGCAACTTATAGGGTTTGAAGACGTGTGGTAAAAGAAACTGACTCAGGATCGTGATCATTGGCGGGCTTTGATGTTTTCGATGCTAAATCTTTGAGCTTTACTGCTAGAGTTAGTTGAATGGTAAGTTGGATCTAAGAAAAATAAATAAGAGGATGGTATGTAAGTTAAACGATTTTGTGTCGCGCCCTGTGGCGAGCTTTGACATTGGCGGTGTTGAACCTTCGGGTTCTGCATCAGAGTGTCAGCCAATCAGTAAAATTGAGGATGGTAGGTGGATGGAACCCACTGAGGATGATGCCAAATAGTGAGTTTTGGTGTTGAACCTGTGGGTTATCCAGCAGAGTCAGCTAATAGAAGCTACTGAAATAGTAACTTGTCACCAAAGTACTAATGAATTCTTTCGTTCTTTTCCAAACCCCTAATATTATTTGTGTAGCGATCAGATGTTTCTATTGGTGACCTCAATTTAGTTTTGCTGTCCCTTACAGATAGGCAGCACTTTACGTCTCACCTCCTGCGGCGACCATAGTATAAAATAAACGGTCACGCCGCCAGGTCATGAATTGTGACCCTCGAAAACACTTTGTGGAGGTATAGCTCTTAGGTCTGCTCGTCCGGCACGCCCAAATAGCGAACTGGTTCCGTCTGATCCAATTTGGTTTCTCAAGACCGATCATCTGTCAGCTTCGGTATGTGAACTCCCCGCTCGACTCTGCAAACATTCGCATGTAGCGGTGGTTGCCAAACAGTGGTTCCTGAGACCATTGCAGAATGACAGTTTGAATGCTCCACTTTCATTCACGCACACAGATATGGTGCCTGGTAATATTAGTTATCGAGAGATGAAAATATAAGCGGGAATTAGCCCTTCAATTCGAAGCGTGATTTTACGTACCGCTCGTTGCAACATTAAGGGAATCTTTATTTTTCTTACAGACTATATTTTAGTGTTCTGTATGATTCTCAAAAGGTGCCATGGTAACTCAGTCGGTATAGTGACGGGTTAAGGGTTGGACTGCTGGCGTTCTATTCCCGGTAGGTTGAAGAACATTTTCTGTTCTCAACAGTGTCCAGGACTGCTGCGGGGCCCATCCAACATCCTGTCCAGTGGGTATGGGGGTGTGTTTTCCTAGGGCAAAGCGGTCGGGGCTTAAAACTGTTCACTGACATATATATAGTGCGGAAGTGAGGAATAGTGGAGCTATATATAAGCGCCCACATAAGTCTCATGTAACGGTTAACTAATTAAACAAAAAAAACTCCGTGGCTTTAGTCCACAAACAAATTATACCGACCGAGCGACAGCCGCTTGTCGGCGAAGTTAGTGCCAACTTAAACGGATAGAGGGTCTCGCGTGATTAGCGTAACGAATCCCCACGGTCGCTAATCTCGATGTTCTAGAGACAAATTTATCTTTTACCTTTTTATGATTCTCAGGAAGAACAGCGACTCTTTTCCTAATCAGCATTGTCCGACGGCTGCCTGTAATGGAAACGTGTGTGCTTGTGCAGTAGGAACTCAATATTAATTATTATCTAAATGAAGCTGGTGTTCAGTGGGTTAAAGAGAATCACTGAGAACACACTTGCATGATGACCCAACCATCAGAATGATAATACTTTTGTGGGAACTGCCCACATTCAAGAAAGTGTGACAACGCAAGCGCCATTGCTTAGCAACGACGAGTAAACAACAGTTGCTAGGCAAAAGCGAGTAAACAGCGGTTTCTTGAATGTGGGGAGTTCCCACACCTTCTTGTGAAAAAGAGTTCTTGAAGAATTTATTAACGTCTAGATGATATAGTAGACAACAATGAAAATAAAATTATATAAATAACTTAATGCAGAAATTTCAAATTAGATTTATTAGAAACACGTTAAATCAGAGGTTCTCAAGCTCTTTTATACTGCGACATCCTGAAACAGTATAGCACTTAACGGCCACCAATCTCTCTCGGTCAGAGGGTCTAGTTCTTCACCCAGTATAAGATTCCTGTCAGGTTCTACGGTACCCTAAATAGCTTCATAACCTCTCTACACCTACAATAATCTTCAAAATATTCTTATACTTTCACGAAAAGTACAGTTCTGCACATTCTTGCAGATTTTTATCGGATTTCACAGTGAGAGGAGGAACTTACATATCTTCATAACCTCTCTACAGCTGAAGTACTAAGCTATAAAATGTTCCTGCACAGTCACGAGAAACGCAGTTCTGCACATTGCTACAGATACCTATCAAACTGTACCCTGACAGCAGAAACCCAAGTGTCTTTATAACCTCTCTACACCATAGGCAAGAGATAAAATGTTCCTGCACAGTCATGAAAAACGCAGTTCTGCACATTACTACAGATACCTATCAAACTGTACCCTGACAGCAGAAACCCAAATGTCTTTATAGCCTCTCTACACCATAGGCAAGAGATGAATTGTTCCTGTACAGTCACGAAAATTGCAGTTCTGTACACCTTTACAGATCTCTGCCAGGCATTATGGTGACAACAGAGAGCAGACTGGGTCAGGGGTCCACCCAGCCTCCTATCCAATGGGTACCGGGGCTGTCTCCCGGGGATAAAGCGGTCGGGGCGATGTTAAGGACGGTGGAGATATATCTCAGCTCCTCATGCGTCATCATGTTATGGTGCTTAATTAATTAAACACAAGGAAACTTTAATTGCCTTTTTACTTTATAGGAACCTAAATATCTTTATAACTTTTCTTCATCTAGATTGAGCTATATAATGCCCTTATGCGCTCACGAAAAGTGTAGTTCTGTGCAGTTTTGCAGATCTTTATCTGGATGTATTGTGAGAGACGGAACTTAAATAACTTAATAAGCTCCCAACATCTACAGTAAACCACAAAATAGTTCTTGTACAGTCACGAAGATGTCAGTTCTGTGCATTATTGCAGGTCTCTAAGAGACCGTACGGTGGCCGCCAGTACCCACATGGTTTTGCAACCCTCCAACACTTGCAGTAAGCCATGCAATTTTCTGTATAATCAATAATAATTTCATGAAATATTTTACTGGCTGCAGATGCATTTTCCGAAAGCACTTACATTAAACCTTACTGACTCACCGAGGTTCCAAAACTGTGCGTTGATATCTGAAATAATCTTGAAACGTTGGCGACCCCCCTTAGAGTAGATTGCGACCTCCCGGGGTGTCAAGACCAACGATTTGAGAACCAGCTTTAAATCATTGAGACAATGAGTACAACTGGATAATCAAACACAGATATCTCCTTCAAATGTTCACTTTATGCACTTCATACGAATAGCGAGCTAAAACAAACAAGACTTGTTTCGCTGTTTCAGTCTACAATAAACAGCCTTGTCTTACTATTGGGAAGGTTTATAATTGGTTGCAGCGCAATAGTTATGATAAGCGAGACCGGCAGCTGTTCCACGCCTGCGTGCTGCACGACGCTGGTATTGTTATGACGCAATAATGCCGGCTCGTTCCTCTTACCTTGAACAGCTGACACTGTAGCGAATCGTTTCACGAAAGTAGAACGTCATTTCATAATTCTCTGTGTCGGATACATTTTTTGGTGACGAGCAGTGTCCCTGCGCGAAGCCTGAGGAGTAGGCTCCGTTCTGACTGGGCCATNTACATTTTTTGGTGACGAGCAGTGTCCCTGCGCGAAGCCTGAGGAGCTGGGACAACTCAGCTCAGACTAAACTGATTATATTTGACAAAATCACAGTCTATATGTAGTCCTTGACACCTGCGGTGTGCTTTAGCACCGTTCTAGCTGTGTCTGCTAGTTCTTTTTCTTCTTTTCTAAGAGACAGATGTGAACAAAAATGTCGCCACTCCCTGAATGTGGGCGTAAGCCCGCGTAATGATTCAGGGCAAGGAACTTTTTCATTCTAACGTGTAACTTTGAACTAATGTTTGTAGAGTTCCTTGATAAGTCATTTTTTCTTTATTATTAACCCGTAGAAGGATAGAAGTGACACACTGGAACAATTCTGCAGCCTTAGCTTCCTGTCGCAAACAGCACAAACGTTAATTACACGTGAAATAATGTGTACAGCTGATTTTGAAGAGGCTTGTCTCTGATGAACGGTGATATTGTTCCTCGGTTAACCGTTTCTTATCGAAATGCATTAATTGTGGAAGTCTTGTCACTGAAGAAGGAGCCGGTAGAAGATTATGGAGGAAAGAAGGTAAAGAAGATGACGATGGAACAGGGAGATATGGAAAGAGGAGAAAGTGAAAGGAAGGCGTAGTAGTAGTAGTAGTAGTAGTAGTAGTAGTAGTAGTAGTAGTAATCCCTATTTTTAAGTAATTAAACACTGCGCCATGAGGCTGTATGGGGAGTGGATGTATAGATCCACATTTTCATGACCTAGGCACTAGTTGGAGGTATGTGGTCAGGTTCACGCCCCGGACGCTTTACCCAGGGGAACCCCCACCCCTCCCCGTATACCCATTGGATAGGAGGCTGGGTGGGACCCAGAACTAGTCTGGACGATGTGGAGAAGAGAAAATTCTTGAACCTACCTGGATTCGAACTCCGACTCCTCAGTCTTTGCAGCCCGTAACCAGTCGCTGTACCGACTACGCTATCCCGGATCCGCAGTAGTAGTAGTAGATTAAGAAAAAATGGTGCAGAAGCTGGTGGGTATTATTAAAACGGAGGGAAAACCGATAAATGAGGAAAGGAGAAAATGAAAAACTAAAGGACAAAAGCAGTAAGAAAACGGATGAGTGAGATTAAGAAATGAGAAAAAAAGAGGAGATTGAAATGATGAAATGAAAAGTGATGAAGTAGCAGGAAGACGTGGAGAATGCAAGTAAGTATTTTTTATTGCTAGTGGGGTGGGACTAAGTCCCTTGTACTGCGGCCACTTCTGGCCTATTGTACCAGCTTCAGGTGATAAGTGAGGGTGATTGTGGAGCAATTGGTGGAATGCAGATTGGCAGTGGAAACCGAAGTACTCGGAGAAAACCTGCCCCAGCGCCCCTTTGTCCACCATAAATCCCACTTGACCAGACCCGGGATCGAACCCGGGCCGCCGCGGTGGGAAGCCAGCGAGTAACCGCTTGAGCTATGGCGCGGCCCATGCAAGGAAGTAACTTCCATCTGTAAAGGTTACATGGAACCTTCAACGACTGAAATTCTTCTACGTAATACCGTATGCACAAATTCAGTTTGCACCTCACAGGAAACACGTTACTTGTCCGCTACAAAGCCCAACCGGTTACTGCTGCTGGGGGAAAAATTGCTGTCTTCAGCGAGGATCATTTGAAACTCTATATTATATATAGTTGTATAATACAGATATTTCCGTATTAAAGCAGGTGGTACACGTAGCAACCGCTGGGCTTTGAAGGCGTTAAGCAGTATGCCATTAAGGTGTATGTCCGAATGGTAGTATAGCTCCACGTATTCTTAACAGCGGCATTAGACGGAGATGAGTGATTGACTTCACGTCCCGCCCCCTTTACCTCCCGTTACAAACCGGGTAGGAGATTGGCTGGATTTGAGAGCCGGTGTGGACTGCGTGGAAAAAATTTCCGTCCCTTCCGGGAACCGAATTCCGACTTCCCGGTTGTCCATACCGTAGTCCAGTCACTATACTAGCAGAGCTATCCATCTGATGGACAGCATTTCTTATAATTAAAATTCTACCTTATTGTCAACCGCCTTAAGATAAAGACGTCAATATGTAAGGCTTTTTAGAATTTATTACCGTGGTTAATCTGTTTTACAGATCGTGTCTATTGATCATACTAGACGTCACCGTTATGTAGAGCTGGTACAGTAAGTCACATAATCATTAAATGACACACGATAAATAGAAACTTCATGGGACAGCCAATACTTGAGGATATCTGTAGTTCTACCACAATAAACAACAATAAAAAAAAGAATCTCTTGCCTATAATATAAAAGTCTCTGAAGGTCAGCTGGCTTCCGGATACAGTTTGTTTTGTACTTTGCCTCGATGTATCGAGATATTGATAGACCTAGTTGATCCCAACCGTCCCATGGAGTCAGCCGGCATGTTGGAGCAAATGAAGGCAGGGCAGTGATTGTGGGACGATGACGTGGCAAATCTTTCTTGTGCGTAACAACGGGTTATGTCCGATGAGAGGAACAAACACGAGAAAGATGGTCATCTCTGTTTTACTTCACAGCGAGCAGAGAGCTGAAAATGCTGCTCGCTTTTCAAAATCACTGTTTCCTAGGACGCCACTCCGTGTATTATTTGGCTGTGGTATATGTCAGAGGTCGTTATTTGGAACGCAGGAGTCACGGTCCTGAAGGTTCTCAGAGCCGTCAGATATGGACATAGGTCCCGCGGGACTCGTAACCAAGAATAATTGCTCTGGCGAGAGCCAGCAGCAGTATAGCAGTCGTTCAGTGAGTCGGCCAGTCAGTCAGTCAGTCAGTCAGAATAAAAAGAAATTCCGTGGCCGTTAATTTCGGTTTTCTAGACCGGAGCCGCTATTTCCTTCAAATAGCTCCTCAATTATCCTCACGAGGCTGAGTGGACCCCGTTCCAGGCCCACTACTTCTCAGAAAAAAAAACTGGTAGCCCGGTACCTCAGGATCTGTAGCCAGGAACTCTGACCACTAGACCACAGAGGCGGTCCACTCAGTCAGAATATAATATCGAATAACAAGATGATTGATGAAAAGTTAATTGGGAAAGGTGTGGAGTGAAGCGGTCATAGCCTGATTAAGTTAGTAGCACGCTTTTGCTTTGAAGGACTGAGGAAAACCACAAAGACATGAGAAGGATAGTTGGTGCCTATACCGAGATTCAAGCCCAGAACCTCACAAACACGAATCAGAAGCGCTGCCACTCTACTCTGTTCGTTAAAGCCGTGTAGCTTTCGAATGATCCTGGCGCCTCCAATTTTGATATGATGATGAAGGCAAGAGGTTCCCCCGAAACCTTGGTATCTGCCAATCGAATCGCACAGCTCGTAATGTGAATATACATCTCTCCGAGAACTTAAGAACTTATAGGATGTCTCTTTTCGTTTGCGATATTCGATGTAGGACACAAACTGCCTTACCTATCCTCAGTGTTGCTAGGCAACGGCTAGGATTTCGCCATGAAACTAAAATATGTAGCACTATTGAAGGCGAGTTGTGCTTGCTTTTCTTGTCTGTATCATAATATATAGCAGTTAAGTCTGAAGAAGGAAGAACTCTCAGATTAATAAATTGAAGTTTACTCGTGTATTTAGAGTTGGAATCACACTGAGAGGGGGCACGCGGTAGCGTAGTTGGTTGAGGCACTATACTACAAGCCGGAAGGTCCGGGTTCAATTCCCGATGAGGTCATTGGATTTTTTCAGCTGACCTAATCCTTCCAGCCGCATATGGCCCTGGGGTCGACTCAGCCTCTAACAGAAATGAGTACCAGGAATATTCTTGGGTGTAAAGGGCGGCCAGCACGTAAGGCCGACAAACTTACCGCCATCTATGAGCCCATTGTCTAGAAAATGTGGGACCCTCGACGTCTCACAACCCTATGGGCCTTCACGGCCTGTTACAGGGATAGCTTTACTTACTTTATCACATTGAAAACCTATACTAGAATACTTGAAAAATGATCAAACAGCAGTGGCTAGCGTACACGTATACATAGCAAGACAATGGAGATAATTTTTTAACACTTTTTGCGTTTTGTTTTCGTAGAAAACATTAGTTATACGGAGTTCTACCTTCTTAACTTCCCAGCGTTTTAACTTCTGTCCAACCTATCCTACTAGAAGGACGACAGGCACTGCCTGGGAACTTTCAGAACGGGGAATTTTTCTATTTATCCAGTAGAAATGTAGTTTCTCTCATTACTCTCCTTCCACTTTCTCTTCTCCTTCCACGTAGCACATTACATAGGCCACGGCAACTTTTCCCCCACATTTAATGCATTTTTACCCCTACATGAATAACTGCTTGCATTAGGTGCATAGCTTCTGCAGTTGATACATGACCTGCTCACCATCATAAAATATTTTTCTTCCATATCTTGACTCAGATCCTGTAGCATACTCGTCTTTCGGATGGTTCCATCAGTAGGGAGTCACTCGCTGCAGAATCGAACACCCTTCCTCTGGCGCTCGCTTTCGGGCAGGAGTGCCGACATTCAGACTGGTTCTGAGGCACCCCCGGCCTCGTACTCACTAGGTACAGACAACTTTCTCCGGCACAGAACAGCCGCAGCTTGAAGCTGTGCAGTTCATTCACTGGAACTTGTTCTCCGAAACCTTTGAATGCATTCGAAATCAAGACGTATATTTTCACGGTTAATTAACACGAAATGAACGTAATTTCAGAAATACATTTGTTTGGAAAAAGATAAGGTTTTGCTATGAAGGGTCTATGATTTCTCTGACAAAATTACCTTAGGAACGCAGGATGAATCACTGATCGGACGGAAGTAGTAATCGTATAGTGACGCGTAGTATGGTACGAGCGACGAAAATGACGGGTTCTTGGTCGGATAATTGGATTTATTAGCACCTTGGTTACAATCTCTCTTAATTACATTTAAATATAGCGCTATCGGTCAGTTACAAACACACATACACACACGTACTGGTCCTCTCCTGATAAAATAAGTAAAAAGTAAAGTGAAGGTATCCCTGTAACAGGCCGTGAAGATCCATAGAGTTGTGAGATGTTGAGGTCCCACATTTTCTAGACAATCGGCTCCTAGTCTGTTAGAGGCTGAGTCGACCCCAGGGCCATAGTGGGGCTGGTAGGATTAGGTCAATTGAAAAATCCAATGACCTCATCGGGACTTGAACCCGCGACCTTCCGGCTTGTAGCATAGTGCCTCAACCAACTACGCTATCGCGTGCACCGCTACTCTCCTGTTACCACAAGCAAAGCGCAGGAACTAACAGTCTCACTGTATCACACTCTCCAAGTACTACACACAAATGAAGCTTTATAATCACATTTTAAGTCTTCAAAGTTCGACGAAATTTCCGTGGCTATCTTCTACAACGAGAACTCAGAACTCAGAACTGATTCTCAACGCCATTTGTTTACAATAAACTCATTTGCACGGACCCCACGGAAAACATCCTCTGTTGTTGAAACGTATTTACCGGATCATTGCATAGCAACGGTCGCAGCGCGGATTGCATAGAGAACAGTCTCTCTGTTGCTGAGGTTTGTTTACCGAGCCGTTGCTTAGCAACGCTCTGTCCATCCACGTTACATTATATTCATTCGAAATGCTGATATTCACATAGCTGACCGCACGGTATTATAATCCGAAGGATCGCAGCATGAGAAATACTTACATTAGAAAATGTCGCTTTATTCTCATTGGTTTATTTAGTTCCTGGAAAAGATGGCGATTCTTTTCATATAACTGTTTTGTGTACTAAATGGAGATGTGGTGTGTTTCTCTTTTTCTAGAAGCCAAAATCGATTGAAGGAAGGTCAGAGTTATTACGTAAACGTTCCCTTCTCTTGAGAAGGAAGATGGTAGGTACAGCCAGTCCCGGCTTGTGATCTCACCTTGTACTGCTTTACGTTTTGCCTCTGTTCACCGTACTGCATGCCAGAAATTAAGTTATTTAACGCCTTAAGAATGAAATTCATGTAAAAAGTGCCAAAATATACAAGTTTCAATTACACAGAAAACACACTGCATCTCTAATACAAAGATGAATGTATTAATGTTGTTTACGGAAATAATAACTGCTTATTTTGAGAATCATACGAAACACACGCAGTGAAGATAAATTGTGGGCACAAGGCAGCGTTTTTTAATGTTAAAGCATGTATAACGTGGTAGTTACCATTGTATCTTTAAAAGGTAACGGTGCTGTTTCAACTAGATATGTTACCAAGCATAAAAGGATATCGGAAGGCTGTCATGAATGATGAGTAGGTAAGGATTTGAAAGGAGGTACTCTGGACTCTTTGGACTATGTAATAAATATTTCAGGTTCTTGGAATCGGCGATTAACCCAAAGCCTAGTTGTATGTTTGTCTCCAGAATTTCGCCGTTAGCAACATTATCCCTGCATCAGGCCGTGAAGGCCCATAGACCTGTGAAACATCGAGGCTCCCACACTTTCCTAGACAATCGGCTCACAGATGGCTGTGAGGATTTTAGCCTTACTCGCCGTAGCCCTTTACCCCCAGGAAAATTGCCGGTACTAATTTTTGTTAGAGATTGAGTTGACCCCAGGGCCATATTGCGGTTGGGAGGTTTAGGTCAATTGAAAAATGCAGTGATCTCATCGGGAATCGAAACCGCGGCTTTCCGGCGTGTAGCATAGTGCCTCAACCAACTATGCTACCGCGTGCTTTCCCCATTAAATACTCTTTTTTTTTTTTTCAATGGACCTTCCAGCCCATTCAGGGCCCTGACCTCTTATACAGTTCCGTAATAATTTTTCACAGTCGTAGGACTCCCTAGAAGGGGGATCAGGTATTCGCAAGGCCTCTACCTAAACTCAAGAAAACAAAAACACAGAATAAACGCATACACATCCCAAACATCCATGCCTTAAGTGGGATTCGAACCCATGATTTCAGCTTCCGAGCGATCGAAGACCGTTTATGCCTTAGATCGCTCGGCTATTGTGACCGGGTCGTTAAATAAATAGATTTTTTAAATTACAGGATATGAATATGATATCATATTTAAAGCAGGAAATAGATGTACGAGTACATGGTCCTTAAACGGCCGCGACTAGAGAGGTCCTTAATCATTTAAACTATATTGACTACTGTTTGCAATACCTTTTTTTGCGTTTTAATTATAAAGTATGCTCTTATTTATGCTTTCAGTATGCTTCATAGTGATTATTTTCCTGAACAACATTAATCATCTCTTCTTGGCAACGGAGCTACAGTGTTTCTATGAAGTAGGATATGAATTTTTATATATCATTTGGGTGAAGTCTGTGTAGAAGAGAGTCAATTGCTTGAGACGAGTGCCAGTTTGCTGCTCTAAAATAGACCACTGCCGCCTCCTCACTTATTTCCCAAGCTTCTTCCTCCTTTAACCCTCATTCTCCCTTTTCGGAGCTCCCCATTTTCGTAGAGTACCCGTTCTCTGTTATTCCAGCTAAATTACATTCAAATTATTAACTTTCGCAGCTTTATAAATTCTCGGAATTTTGGCGACCCCTTCCACGTTTTACAGTTACTTCCCAGTGAATTAACTGGGTTGGCCATCCATGTCGCATCACTTCAAATATTGTGCATTAGGCAGTTTGGCTGGAAAACCCGAAGGTTATTTAGAAGTCTTGAGCATGATGCGAGAATATTATTAAAACGGATGATTAAGAAGCAGAATGTTAGGATGTGAACTAGATCCATCTGACCCAGGAATTGGGATTCTTGCGAATATGGCAATAAGCGTATGGTTTCCATAAAAGACAACTTTTGGGTGCTTGAGTAACTATTAAGTTCTCAAGAATAACTCTGCTCAGTGAAGTTGCATATGTCATTATTGCACACTTCAGTAGAGAGACGTGACAACCATGGCTTGTCTTGTGTCTCCTCCCTTTCTTCGCTTAAGGTCACACAAAGTGGACAGCCTGACCTTCCCCCACTTTATTGACAGCTTACGAGGTGGAGCTGGACCCTTGTTACACTCAAGATCATGTCCTTGTACAGCCTCCTCCACAGTCACTGTCACCCGTGCGACATCAAAACACGGACCTTCAGGTTCAGAACACGGAAATAGTCTCCCGACTCAATCAAGTCGCACGTCACTACGCAAATTTAGATCTGTTCGGAGTGGGCCGAGCCGCGCGTCATCTGGTGGGGAGGAAGTTTCCTGTCTCATTCAACTGCATGTGTTTTGTAGCAAGAGAGTGCTTAATGTCTCTGCGTTGAAGCGTTCCGAAGGATCTGTGTTCGCTTCTTTTCTCACCTCTTTCAGTACCGATGTCTAGTGATTCAAAGATAACGAAAATTTCCACTCAGTACATTTTTATTTTAAATAAATTTCTTGATTTTTTAGGGGTCCATGAATGAAACGTTCACATTTCCTACCACCGTAAGCACGCTTTTTCTTCCTTTCCCTTCCCTCTCTTTCTTACGTTCTTCCCTTTTTGCTCCTTTCTTCTCATTCCTGCTTAATTCCATTTTTCTTCCATCTTTCTTCCCTTTCATGCTCTTCTTTCTGACAGTTTTCTTTCTTTCCCACCTTACTGTGACTTGGCGCCATAAAACCGGAATAGCGAAGTCAGAATAGCCGTTCATTGCTAGGTAACGACTCGGTAAACTCATTCCTTCGACAACGAATATGCAAGTAACAATCTAGTAACTTCCGTTGCTATTCTACGGCGATGTAAACACGCCTTCACGACAATAGAGGGTGTGTTTTCTGTGTCGTTTGTGCAAAGTTGTTATAAACAAACGTTCAACTGAGAATAAGAGAGTCGGGTTTCCAGACGCCAGCCTACAGGGATATGAGCTTTGGAACAGAGGAATTGAATTGAGATGATTCTTCGGAATTAGCAGTTGAAGAGTAATGGGAATTAGGCGATGCTCATGAGTGATTTTAAGCTATAGTGAGACTAAATGCGTTGCCCCAGAATAAGACTAATGAAACTGAGAACCCTAGCGCATGTGTATGTATGTATTGTATGTATTACGATTGGTCCATTGTGCGTCCCCCTTTTTAATTTCTACTGTCACCATACCCTACCGGTAACGGTGCGTGCCATCAGCCCCCGTAGAGCCAACGAGGTCGGCTCCCGGTACCTTGATGCTTCCCCCATCCACCAGAGGCATTGGATACTACTTGGGCGGGAAAGGGCCTGTAATTTAGCTCAGAGGTCTCCTAGAGACATGAGGTTCTTTTACGTACCGTAAAGCTACGACACGGGACACACGGCTAAAAGTCCCTCCCGGAGTACTTGTTCCCTGAATTTTTCCGCCCTTGAAAATTCCACGACCTCCGCCGGGTTTGAACCCGCGTACCTTGAGTCATGAGGTGGGAACGTTACCCCTAGACTACGGAGGCCGCTTAGCGCATGTGTAACGGTGAACTGCGAAGTGTGTGGATCAGCGACAGCTGTGTAATTGCCTGTTGCTCCTAGCGGTGTGTATTCAGTAAATCCAATCGCCCAATCCAAAATCCGTCCATAAGTGACGAACAATCCTTTGAATGTGACATTGCATTATTCCCTTTCTTTATTCCTTCTTTCTTTCTTTCCGTTCTTCATTCTTTCGTCTCTGTCTCGTACTTTGTTCCCTTTCTTTCATTCATTCTTTCTTTCTTTCCATTTTACTTTCTGTCTTGTTTCTGCCTCTTTCTCCATTTTCTCTCATACTTTCTTTTCTGTCATGCTTTTTTCACTTTCTTGTTTTCATCTTTCACTTTCTGTATTGGCTCGCTTCCTTTCTGCGTGAGCGCACACTTGTTTCAGAATCCCTTGCGAGCCGTACATACTGGCCGAATTTGGAACCAGGACGTCGCTCACGTTACACATACGGACCATTCTGATCAAGGAAAGCAAACCCCATACTGCTCGTTCCTGTCCCTTTGTGTAACCTGTGCTCGGTCCGTCATCGCTTGTCAAATTCTTGTTGCCGCTGCATTCTAACTATACATGGGTATGATAAAACATAAAGGAAAAACTATTCCTGTAACAGGCCGTGAAGGTCCTTGGGGTTGTGAGACGTTGAGGTTCCCACATTTTGTCTAGGCAGTCGGTTCACAGATAGCGGTGAGGTAGTCAACCATAAGCGCCGGCCACTCTTTAACCCC
>NW_019723911.1:0-41089 GCF_002891405.2 Cryptotermes secundus | reverse complement strand
TCCTGGTACTCAATTCTGTTTGAGGCTGGGTCGATCCTAGGGCCATAGTGCGGTTGGAATGATTAGGTAAATTGAAAAGTTTCACCTAATTAGGACTCGAACCCGCGCCCTTCAGGCTTGTAGTATAGTGCCTTAACCAACTACGCTACCGCGTGCCCCCAAAGCATAAATGTCCCCACGTCAATTACCAGCACGGGTTAACATCAACTTATAAACGCTACAGTATAATGAACCGTATAATTGTCTTACTTTGAGAGAGTAGACTTTAGACAGCAAGCTATATAGGTCTTCGTCGTAGAGGACCACGCCCAGATCACTACTTGCAATATTAGCATTTCACTTGTACAAGCAAAAAAATCGTTGGTTCTGATTTCGAAGTTTACAGTTTTCAGTGCTGACAGGAGGCTGGAGAAAATTGCATAATGAGGAGCTTCATAAATTCTACTCTTCTCCAAGTATAATTAAAATGATCAAGTCAAGGAGGATGAGGTGGGCAGGGCATGTAGCACGAATGGGGCGAAGAGGAATGCATAAAGGATATTGGTAGAAAAGCCGGAAAGAGAGAGACCAGTGGGAAGACCAAGGAGTAGATGGGTGGACAAAAGTAAAATGGATCTTGGAGAGATAGGCTGGGATGGTATGGGTTAGATTGATCTGGTTCAGGATAGAGACCAGTGGAGGGCTCGTGTGAACATGGTAATGAAGCTTCGGGTTCCATAAAATGCTGGGAAATTCTTGAGTAGCTGCAGAATTGGCGGCTCCTCAAGAAGGGCTCAGCTCCATAAATAAGTAAATAAGTAAGCAAACAATACTTCGAATTTTACTTCACTTGATTACATATTTTTGTACTACAAGGACCTATGACTTTATGTTGGAGGCGGTTTTCTTTCTTCTTCATTGACAGAAAGACTTCGGTGATTATCATGTGTCCCGAAGACCAGTAATTGTATAACATACAAATAGCCGATTTAAAATATCGAAAATGTACGCTAGCATAACAATTTTGAGGTGATCTGATCATTTTCTGTTCCCCACTTAGCTAGAAAACGGCAAAGTGCTGGACACATAATATTTCCTGTATTTTTCTGTACAACAAATTTTGTTCAAAATATTGCCGCGCTATAGCTCAAGGGGTTAGTCGCCGGCTTCCCACCGTGGCGGCCCGGGTTCAAGCTCGAGTCTGGTCAAGTGGGATTTTTGGTGGACAAAGTGGCGCTGGGTCAGGTTTTCTCCGAGTACTTCGGTTTCCCCTGCCAATCTTCATTACACCCAATTCTCCATCATCATAACCACCCGGCGCAGGTATGATAGGGCAATCAGTGGCCGCCGTGCCGAGTGCACCCAGCTGGACTCCAACCCCCCACCAAGCGAATTAAAAAAAATAGGTTCAACATATTTTTCTTCCGATTTTCCAGGTAATTAAGCAAATTGAGCACATGTAGCTGATTATTAGATTTCACTCTTCTACGTACTTTATTTCTCAGCTTTAAAGCACTTGTGATCACACACCATTACTGATTTGCATGTAAGGACAAATTTATTTTTGTATTCTTCTCATGTATAGGATATTAAGTTACATATTTACTCATAATTACTGAGTTTCTGGACTTTTTCCATGGTTCGGTATTCTAGAGACTAGAATACACGACGTTTCGGAAAATTGAACTGTTTCCATCCTCAGGTGAGGGGATAAGACACCTACTCAGTTGGGCCCCTTAGAAAGAGCTAACTTCAATCAATGGACAGTTTCCGAAACGCCGTGTTTTCTGTTTTCTAGAATACCAGACGATGGGAAAAGTCTAGAAACCCAGTAATTCTGAGTGTTATACAACATCGTCAGAACCCTTTAGAATCTATATATTTACTGTTTCACGATTTACTCCTGAACTTAATACATTGTGTTGCAGTAGATCAGGGTCATCTGTATTGTATAAGGAACTGCATGTTTTTGAAAGGGAAAATTAGTTGAAATTAGACAAGAAAGAATGATTGGGGTGGGGAATTGTGTTGTAATCTCTGGTAGCACGTGAATTCATGGAAGGACAGCGTCAGACAATGAAATGACCTAAGAGATATCCCCCCCGAAAAATCCATCGCCCTTTGATCGCTTGAAATATAGGGCCTATTTCTTCAAGGTTTATACAGATGATAGGATCTACAATTACCACGTTGAGTCGGAATCCTGAATCACTGCTGCTACTTACGTGACTTCGCCGAGTTCACGTTTCGTGACTGGTAGTCTAGGTTTGTTTTAACATCGTTGCAACTTCTTTCTCGAGTG
This sequence comes from Cryptotermes secundus, assembly GCF_002891405.2. Taxonomy (NCBI): domain Eukaryota; kingdom Metazoa; phylum Arthropoda; class Insecta; order Blattodea; family Kalotermitidae; genus Cryptotermes; species Cryptotermes secundus. The sequence continues at coordinate 38,808 of NW_019723911.1, read as the reverse complement.
TATTTTGGTGATGGGGCGTGACGATCATGTTTTAATTGTAATCATAAGATGTCATGGTGGTAAGAGTGGAACCTAACCTAATTATTAGCTTCAACATACATGCTGATCGCCATTACGAAACACCAATACTTAAGATTTATATGCCGGCTATCGATCACCTCTGTGGTCTAGTGGTCAGAGTTCGTGGCTACAAATCTAGAGGTACGGGTTCGATTCCCGGGGCTACCAGATTTTCTGAGATGTAGTGGGTCTGGAAAGGGGTCCACGCAGCCTCGTGAGAATAATTGATGAGCTCTTTCTAGGAAATAGCGGGGATTCATGGCGCTCACTACGCGACACCCTCTATCCACTAAATTTGGCACTACTCCGACAAGCGGCGGTCGCTCGGTCGGTATAGTTCGCTTGCTGACTCAAACCACGGAGTTCTGTAACGGGCCACCAGCTGTCATAGTTTAGGATTTTCGTGGACTTCCCCTAGTTTTCCCCCGAAGAGATCCGTGTGACTACATCGCTCTATATTTACGTTTAAGGGAAGCACGTTCGCCTCTCTAATACTTTCTGACTATTCTCGTTGAAGTTTCTTTTGCTGTTTTCCTCAACTTCTGTTTTATTTTTCAGCTCCAAATTTGCTCTCATCCACGTTCTCTCTAATTAACCACGTTAAAACAAACCAAGAATAATGTACATATGACTGAATTGCCCTTATCAATACTGTGATAAGTGTTCAGATTGTCAATATCTGTTTTACTGACAATTTTCTCATTTCATCAACTGTCTTGACTCAATTATTTTTCGCAACACTGTACTCTCTCTCGCTCATTCTTCCGCAGCCTTCTCTTACATTTTCACACAAATTCGAATGATTTAGACTGATTCAAAAAGTTATTTCGTCAGTGGGCTTACTTAAACACCATGCCATTGAAGGCGATGGGAGGGAGCGGAAATAGAGCTGCACGTATACTTCACTATCAAGGGTTAAGAGGTCACTTCCACGCCTACGCCCCGGCCACTTTACCTCCGTGGAAATGCCCACGTTGCGCGTTACGTAAGGGCCCCCATACACACGCAGTTTGGCCTCCAGTTCGGCCTGCACAGTTGAAGACTGAAAGGCAAAACTGACATGTGTGGTGCGGCCGGCCGGCCAATCGTTTGGACTGTTGGCCTGTGGGAAACCCGTCAGTCCGTCAGTTCTGCCTGCAGGACCGTAGCACGTGACGTGTGTGACTCAACATTATAGGCTGGAAGACCGTGATTGTGGCATGAAGCCTGCCGGTTTATCTGCGCGTGTATGGGGAGGAAAGGGAGGGGGTAAACTGTCACAGTTTTGCCTGTAAGGTCGATCGGAAGGCCAAACTGTGTGTGTATGGGGGGCCTAAGAGGTTGGTTAGGCCACAGGGCCCGATTGGACAAAGTGTAGAATATAAATCTTCTGCTTCTGCCTGAAATAGTAATCCAGTTTATAACCTCAATCCTTCGAAGCCTCAAGCACATGTATTTCTGTAATAGCTCTTCCAGCCTATAGACCGCCTCTGTGGTCTAGTGGTCAGAGTTCCTGGCTACAGATCCAGAGGTCCGGGTTCGATTCCGGGCGCTACCAGATTTTCTGAGAAGTAGTGGGTCTAGAATGGGGTCCACTGAGCCTAGTGAGGATAATTGAGGAACTATTACAAGGAAATTCTAGAAAACCGAGAGGGAACCGTTGCCCTGACCACGCGACACCCTCTATCCGTTAAAGGTGGCACTAACTTCGCGGACAAGGGGCGGTCGCTCGGTCGGAGCAGTTCACTTGTGGGCTAAAACCACGGAGTTTTTTTCTTTCACCCAATTCAGAGCCCAGACCTCTTTTTTTTTTTTTTTTTGCTAGAGAGGTGGGACTAAGTCCTTTGTACTGCGGCCACTTCTGGCCTATTGTACCAGCCACAGATGATAGGTGAGGATGATTGTGGAGCAATTGGTGGAATGAAGATTGACAGGGGAAACCGAAGTACCCGGAGAAAACCTGCTCCAGCGCCACTTTGTCCACCACAAATCCCACTTGACCAGACTCGGGAGCGAACCCGGGCCGCCGCGGTGGGAAACCAGCGACTAACTGCTTGAGCTATGGCGCGGCCCTCAGGCCAGGCCTCTTATTCAGTTCCGTAATCATTTTTCACAGACGGTAGGACTCCTTGGACGGGTGATTAGCCCGTAACAAGGCCGCTACTTAAACACAGGGCAACACAAATACAGAATAAGCGCATACACACACCAAACATCCAATCCCTGGGTGGGATTCAAACCCATGATCCCAGCGTCCGAGCGAGCGCAGACAGTTCAAGCCTTAGACTGCGCGGCCAATGTGACAGGCAAGCGCACATAAATAATGATTATAAATATAGTTCCCACTTCACAGAAATACACTGAGTCTCCGTTGGAATGACCAGTCGATTAATGCAGTATCGTAAGTGTTCCTTGATTATACTGAATGTTATGCGATGTACATAAATATATTTTGTAAGGAGAATGCATAGCTTTTGAGCGTTAAAGCAGAAGTACGTTCAGTAACCACTGTTATTTAAATGGTTAAGTACTTTCCGACGTTTTCCTACAAGTCGTAACAGTCTGAGCATGAACAATTCAAAACAATACATGTTTGTGCGAAAGAAAGACATCTCATATCCCATACTCTAAATTGAATTCTTGTGAAGAAGTGCAGTCGGTGGACAATGCAACTCACGCAACGCTCTTCGTGACATGATCCATAGTAATATCTTCTTATTATCTCTGCTAGATGCTGCCTCTTCATGTCTGTCAGGTCCTTTTCTTCAATTCAACTCTCCTGCCTAATCTAAAATAAACATCGGCCGTACTTGTAATCACCCCCTCACTCATTTCGCTGGGAATCACACGCAGGAATCCGTTCGTCTCATTTTACTTCATTTCTGAACATTTGAAGGATCATACTTGCTTACCCGCTTTATTGTCCATCGCCTAGTTATGGTTGCCAGCTGGGGCGGGCAGTTTAGCGAGGCATCTGCCCCCTCCTACATCATCATCATCTGTAATCTGTCAAGACGACAGGTCCACAGTCTCTTCCAAAACAATTCCTCCACTTAATGCGATCTAGAGCTTTCTCCTTCAAATAACAGTATCCTCTTCTGTCCCCAAGGTCATCCAGCATCTTCTTACGTCTTCTTCCTCGTCTTCTTGTCACTTCTATCCGCCCCTCTCTCTTTCCTTCAATAACTTCTTTTAGAAGGCAGTTTCTGCGTAAAACATGACCAATCCAATTAGCTTTCCGTTTTCTTATTTCGTGTAGGATATTCCTCTGCTCACTGACTCTAATTAACACTTCTTCATTTCTCACATAATCGGTCCAACTGATCTTTTCCATCCTTCGCCAACGTACATCTTTGAAAAATATCAAAGTTAAGAAATAAGGAACTATTCCAGTCACTAATAACATACATTGAAGTTTCGTAAAAATAAATTTTTTGTTTTTAATACTCTAAGGATACCAGTAAAAGGAATTTAAACTGCTTAAACATAAGTAACCGCATTTTCTGGTTGTTTATCCCTTCCCTTACAACACCAGCTGCCACCCTTAAGAGCCCTAGCAATGATAATGATACAGGTATACAAACATGACAGTGTTCCAGTGATTTGGACTCGGACCAATCTCTCGTTTCGTCGAAAAGTGGACCCCAATTTCCAGACACATACACGGTCTTGAAACGAACTAAAATTTTTCTATGGCTCCCGACGTTGACCGACAACAAGGACGACAGAGCTGGCGAGAACCCGCAGACATTTACTGGACTGGAGTGGACTGAGTTAGACTCTCTGAAACTAGCCGACCCTTCAAACGTGGAAGCAGAGAGAACTTCTGAAATTATTTTTTCAAACTAAAATTCTGTTCTAAAATATCGCACAGTCTTGCCCATGTACGATTCGCCTTAATTCCGTTACTCCATAAACGTAAAAGATTGTTGTCTGCTAGACTATTATTAGTCGTTGATTGTACAGCCTAAGACATGTACACATTGCATAAACATTTGGGATCTTAGAACGCATGAATTTATTTTCCCTATGTTACCATTTATGCTGTTTCACTCAAGGCATTTCTTTTATATATTACCGAAATTTAATCAAAACCGTAAGAGCAATTTTCGAGAAAATCGCAATTCTATTTTGGAACTATCTGAAGGACCCACATTATTGGAGCCAGAGTTGTCATATTCTCCCTTCCGAGACATGTGACGGATAAACCCTTAAATGATGAACAAAAATAAAATCCATCAAACCGTTCAGGCAGTAGTGATGTACAAATATGCCGCAGTATTAACACTTTTACATCTGGTAGTATAAATTTTACCTTTATATTATCACGTGTAGGGGTATTTTCTTTTATTGCTAGTGGGGTGGGACTAAGTCCCTTGTACTGCGGCTACTTCTGGCCTATTGGCCTATTGTACTAGCCCCAGATGATAGGTGAGGGTGATTGTTAAGCAATTGGTGAAATGAAGATTGGCAAGGGAAACCGAAGTACTCGGAGAAAACCTGCCCCAGCGCCACTTTGTCCACCACAAATCCCACTTTACGAGACCCGGTCTCGACCGGGATCGAACCCGGTCCGCCGCTTTGGGAAGCCAGCGACTAACCGCTTGAGCTATGGCGCGGCTCATTTTTACGTGTAGGAGTAACTATAGAAAGGGCTTGGATTGGTGAATAGATTTATTGACCACTTACAGCTCGTAACTATAAATAACTATAGACTATCGCGATTCCCACACTCTACGGTTTACTAGAGCACAGAGTCTAGTGTTCTCAGCCTGTTACTAGACGCTTCCTGATAACGCCTCCGGCAGTGGCTATTCCTCTCCCTCTGGGCTCGTATCCTCTCTTCACAGACTCCCGTAAAGAAATGATTAAATTAACCTTATTCGTTGCTTATAACATCTTGGCACGGACCACGTAGAAAACACAGTTCTTACATTTTTGTAGCCCAACTGTTGCATTATTAAGAATCTGTTGCTTAGAAATGGGAACGTGTTTACCAAGCCGTTGCCCAGAGACGACCCTGGTATATACGCCCGTCTTACGGTCGCTGCATCACAACTCCCCTACATGCTGCAATATATAGTCCTTCAGAACACACGTTCCACATTACAGAGAAAACAATGCGTGTCAATTACAAAAGTAACACACAAATAGACCACCTGGACAAAGTACAGAGGTTTTTAATTCTAAAGTAAGTTGTATATGTAGGAACGGGCATAATTCAAAGGGTTGACTCTGAAGCAATAGCGATTAGGCAGTACAGGCCGTCGTCGTCCTCATTTCCTGTACAGATTGAAGAGGACATGTCTGCGGTGATATGAAAGCTGTTTCCTGTGGTGACCCGTGGTGACCCCGCAACCTGCCATCTCTCCGGAATTCTCGTGGTACCCACCTGGCGGGGTATTTAACCCGGGACGTGCATCCTATACTGGGGCCGAGTAATAAGTATTTGAAGAAAATTGGATTAACTCTATGTACCATTTTAAAATCGAATGGTTCGGTGAAGGAACGGCACACAAAGTAAAAAACGGTTTAAATGAAGAAAGAACAAAGAACCCCTTTGTGAGAAGTACATCGTTGCCGCCGTTATGATCATTGGTTTGTTCATTAACTTTGCGAATAAAAATTTCCTTCCCGTAGAATAAGCTTTTGGCGGAGTTGCCATTTGCAAGCCGTCCGACCAGGTTCCCCTATTGCTCACTCCGCGGAATAGCGACACGCGGGGTATTTTCACCTCTTTTTCTCACCCAGTGTAAGGGGCTGTATTACAGGTTACCCCTAATACAGGGGCGGCGGAGCGTAATGACATTTCCCTATACATATTTATAAATAAATTACACACAAAAGAAAACATTCATAACAAACGACGTGAAAATATTTTTTATAATATTACATATTTCTTATTAAAATAATTACTATTACTACCTTGTTCATGGAGAGCCGGGATAGCGTAGTCGGTATAGCGATTAGCTACGGGCTGGACTACCGAGGGGTCGGAGTTCGAGTTCCAGTAGGGTCAAGAATTTTCTCTTCTCCACAGCGTCCAGACCGGCAATGGGGCCCACCCAGCCTCTTATCCAGTGGGTACCGAAGACCCTTTCCCAAGGTGTAAAGCTGCAGAGGCGTGGAGCTGACCACACACTGCAACTATTGTCGAGGTCAAGTATACGTGGATCTATACAGCCACTGCCCCATACGCCTTCATGGTGTAGTGCTTAATTAGTTAAGCACAGGAACAACTTTTTTTTACCTTTTACTGTGTTCATAGATGCAACCACTTTCTCCGAATCAGGCTGCTTCCCGATCCCTGCCAGAGGATATGCGGGAGTGTGGACGGGAAGGAACATGTGCCCTGAACGGTTGCCATGACAATCTTATTTTCTGTTGCGATATACTTTACGCCGTCGTCAGGACTGATGTTCAGTGATAGCATGGACAGTGGATGTTGAAGGTGGCAGTGTTGGTCTAATCGAGGTATGATCCTGACTTTTACCTGAGAATGGTGACGGAAATAGACTTAAGGAGGATAGTAGGCTCCCCGCTGAGACCTGAACCCAAACCTCTGAAATACAGGTCTAAAGCGTTACCGCTGCACCAGCCTGGTCTGTAGCAACCCTACATAAAGTGAGCTAGTTCGTGCAAGGGAACCGATCACTTAGCCTTTGGAAAGAACTTCGGCCTGATGCTTGCTACTGTAGAAGGAGAAGACGAAGACGAAGAAGTAGAAGAAGAGGAAGGAGAAGAAGCAGAAGAAGAAAAAGAAAAGGAGGAGTGAAGAAGAAGAAGAAGAAGAGGCAGGAGAAGTAGATGAAGAAGAAGGAGAAGAAGCAGAAGAGAAGCAGATAAGTAGAAGAAGAGAAGGAGGAGATAAGTAGAAGAAGGAGGAGAAGGAGAAGAAGAAGAAGAGAAGGAGGAGATAAGTAGAAGAAGGAGGAGAAGAAGAAGAAGGAGAAGAAGCAGATGAGAAGGAGGAGAGGAGAAGCAGAAGAAGAAGAAGAAGGGAAGGAGGAGATAAGTAGAAGAAGAAGAAGAAGGAGAAGAAGAAGAAGGAGAAGAAGCAGATGAGAAGGAGGAGAGGAGAAGCAGAAGAAGAAGAAGAAGAGAAGGAGGAGATAAGAAGAAGAAGAAGAAGAAGAAGCAGAAGAGAAGGAGGAGAGGAGAAGCAGAAGAAGAAGAGAAGGAGGAGATAAGAAGAAGAAGAAGCAGAAGAGAAGCAGATAAGTAGAAGAAAGAAGGAGAAGAGAAGAAGCAGAAGGAGAAGACGAAGAAGGAGGAGAAGAAGCAGAAGAGATGGAGGAAGGAAGAAGAAGAAGAAGAAGCAGAAGAAGAAGGAGGAGAGAAGTAGAAGAAGAAGAAGGAGGAGGAGGCGGCAGACCGTTTCCAAAAGTTGCTTAATTAGTTGGAATTGTTGCTAGCTATTGACTGGAGGGACGGAGCGTAATTCCAGTCAGTCAGGGCCAGCAGTATATTTCTTCCCACCTAGTGTATTCAGATCGGCTGCACACCATGAGAAGGTGCGGAGGAGTAGAGGTAATGCTCCACGCATTCTTAACTCCGGCGCTATATAGAGACGATCCACCAGCTTCAATGTCAGGTCGTTAAAAAAGCCCGCTAAATAGTTTAGATAGGAGTTCGGGTAAAACCCAGTGTCGAACCAGAGACAATCGCGGTGAAGGTAACCATCACCGGCTCTTCTGGACGTCAAACACAGCAGGTCTGTCTACTCGTGCACTTTCAGCATGTCGGCCTGCCTGCTGTCTTCTGGCATATGTTTCGGTTATTGAGTTACCAGCATCGAACTGTGTCCACGTAACACCAGGTTTCTGTGGTACACAGGTCCAGTACATAGACATACAAACTACAATACATATTTGTGAAAACAAATAATTCATACTAACTACTTGCATTTTTTAAGTCACGTCAGTCACTAATACTATCACTACTGGTAAGACCAGTACTATTTCTGCTCTCAATCCATTTTCTCAGTTCATATTTTAGACTCCAGCTGACCTCTGGGCGTGAAGGTGGAGGGAGTTTGTTCTCACCCCCCCTCCCCATAAGTTTGGTCTCCCATTTACATTTGGCTATAAATAAATACTTTTCTTTGGCTTTTGACTTCAGTTACATTTATGCATCTAAATACTTCCCTGTATGCCAAGTCCTCATTTCTATTCAGTCATTTATTGCGTACAAGTTCTTTCCATTTTTTTCGTTTCAGGGCATTTTAGCAGCATGTGCTTAGCACCTCCCCCCCACCGAAATATAGGGGTCACCTTCCTCTCTCAAACCCCCTCCTGATGCCTCTTAATTTCAAATCCCCGCTTTCAGCCATTTTATTCAAATTCTCTCCTTGTGCAATTCGTCAATATTTCTTGTTTATGACGCTTTGTAGTAATGTATATTTCTACTGGTATTTCTGGTGAATTAGGTGCTCCCATATTCAAAGAAGATCGAGATACACGTAGTATGTTCATCCGAAATATTAATGTATACAAGACTACACGGCATCTTAACCCAGAAGAGTGCACCTTAATATTCAGCGCCTCTTCTTCTTCGCCTTGTTTCTGTTTGGTTGATGGCCTAAACTTATTCAGATTCTTCTGTCTTCCCACAGTATTTCTGTTTCGTTTGTTGCCACGTAGTTTCCCCCTTCTTCACTGTCTCTACACTCTCGCAGAATCGTTCTCTTACGGGTCGCTTTGTTCTGCTCCTCTCGGTGTCCTCGTCCTATCCATTCTGGCTGTTGCGTTTCAAGATAATTTTAGGATCCCTGTTATTTTCTATAAGAATTTAATTTCCAAACATATCACTCCCTGTTTTCTCCTCAGTAGCCCTTATCTATCTATCTATCTATCTATCTATCTATCTATGACTCTACAGCCCTTCATTGGGCTCTGCCCACTTTTTTCAGTTTCTTAATCTTTTATAGAGCCGGTAGGACTCCTTGGACGGGGGATCAGCCTGTCGCAAGGCCGCTACCTGCACAAATGACAACACGAACACAGAATAAACGCACACAAACATCTATACCTCAAATGGGATTCGAACCTACGATCGAAGTGTTTGAACGGGCGAAGACAGTTCATGCCTTAGATCGCGCGGCCACTGTGATCGGCTCAGTTGCCCCTACCTCTAAGAAAATGTATGTATTGCTAAGCCATGGCCAGCGCAGTCTTTTTCGGGTCTGAGTCCCTTGGGACTCGCGGACCATATTTTACTGTTTTAGATTTGAGACTTCCTTTCTTGTCGCCTCCTACGACTCGCAGGTTCACAGTGTAGGTATTCGACCCCGCCTCCAAAAGGTGGCTCTCTCACTCTGCTTGGCTCAACAAGTCAAAGTCAAAGTCACCTTGCGACTGACGGCCAGTCAGTCAGTAAGTCTTGGTTTCGAGCCCCACCTGGGGCTCATGACCACATATTTATTACTGTTTGACAGTTACGGTCTTGTTTTTGTGGGGCGCCCTCTCGCTCATAGATAGATAGATAGATAGATAGATAAGGACTACTGAGGGGAAAACAAGGAGTGATATGTTTGGAAATGAAATTCTTAGAGAAAATAATAGGAATCCTAAAATCACTGACGAACACTCTCGTTATGTAGCTTCCGCACTGACCACACAGAAATCAACCTATTTCCCAGCAACGGACTCCATAGATAACACACTGCTGCTCGGCAACAGATATCAGGTATTGTTGTCAGGCGTGTTTACCGAGCGTCGGGCAGCAACGGGATGAGCGGGGGTGTGTGAGGTCACTCGCACAGAGTTCACAGAGTTGTCGCCTAGCAACGCACCGATACAATCCGCAATCTCACGTTGCGGCCTTCCCCGGGGCCTCTGTGGCCCAACAGTTTCTGCATAGAGCCAGTACCCCACAATATCCATCATCAAAACTCTGCAGTATGACCACACTGCGTATTCATGTGTTTCATATTATTCACAGAATTAACAGCCCCCATTTTCCGAAACAGTATTAACCAATTTATTTTAGTGGAGATGAATTGTGTTTTCTATGAGGTAGAACTGTAGTTTTAAATATTATTTCAATGTGTCAAAAATGATCCCTGTCACAGGCCGTGGAGGCCCATAGGGTTGTGAGATGTCGAGACTCCCATATTTTCTAGACAATCCGCTCACAGATGTTGGTGAGGTTGTCAGCCTTACACGCCGGTCATCCTTTACCCTAGTAAGATTCCTGGTGCTCATTTCTGTTAAGAGGCTAAGTCGACCCCAGGGCTGGACGGATTAGGTTAATTGAAAAATCCAACGACCTCATCGGGAAACGAAGCCGTGACCTTCCGGCTTGTAGCATAGTGCCTCAATCAACTACGCTACCGCGTGCTCCATTTGAATACGTTAGAGGCTTTACGTTGTTGAAATCATTTTCTTTCTCTTAAAGGTTTTATTAATACAAGCATCTTTCAATGATCATGTTTTGCTTGTAATCATGGGTTTCCTCACTTTACCGATGAAAGTCAGATACGAAAAAATGAACTCGGCCGACGTGGTTTCCAATTTAACCATCAGCGCTTATCTGGTGCACGTAAGAAGCTGTGTTAGTTATCTCAGTGTTCATGATGCAGGGTTCCTCTGCTGGTAAGAAGCTCGTCTACTTTTTGGAAGCCTCTTGTTATGGATAATTCTAGGTTAGGAATATGAGGTTTGTGAAGTAATTCGATCGTCTTTATACGACGAGTGAATTAGATTCATACAAAACGTGAACAATTCATTATTAGAAAGTGTAACTTAGAGGTTCATTTTTTTATAGTTTATTAGTTTGGTCGATTGATTTCGTATTGGTTTGTACTATAGCCGTTGTTATATTAATGAGAAATGACAGGACAATGGCAGCTCCAACTCTGATGCCTGAGAGAATCGATAGAATTGCATGATGGTTTATATAACGGAGCTCCTCATTCTCCATTATACAATGCGTGCTACAGGTTGTTCCTTCAGCGCCTGATGTACGTATATTGAACAGTATTATGGGGAAAGGAGGTGCATTACTGAAGTGAATGCTGAACCTCTCTAAGTCATTTATAAAAGACGATAATTTTGAAATCCTGCGCTAACAGAAAACGTAGTATTTTATATCTAGGTGACTTTTGGTGGAATTCAAACTTTTGACAAATTTAAGGTTCTCTATTCTTGTAAGATTTGAGGCTTTCACGGCGGTGACTATGAAGAAAGCAGTGTTCTGGGATTTGGCACCGTGTATATGTGATGTTAACCGACGTTTCGGAGGAACGTATCGCCTCCATCTTCAGGGTAGAAGAAAAAATATAAGAAATCTGAAAGCGAAGAGACCGTGAGAACCGGTAAAAGCAGACTGTCTCTGGGTTCTCTGGGTCATAACACGATGTAGACTGGTAGGTTCTTACCGACTTTTGCATCCTCAATAACTAATTTTTTTTCCTTGGCACTACAGCCCCAGTGGGCCTAGGCCTACCTCCATGAACTCCGTTCACTTCGGTTTTTCTAGATCTTACACATACGGTAGGACTCCTTGCGCCAGTGATCAGCTCGTCGCAAGGCCTCTACCTGTAGACAAACACAGAAAACGCACACAAACATCCATACCCTGAGTGGGATTCGAACCCACGATCCCGGCTTCCGAGCGAGCGAAGACAGTGCATGCCTTAGACCGCTCGGCTACCGTGACCGGCTCAGTAACTAATTATAATTATAATTACTAGTAATTAGTAACTTTCAACATTTCTTTCGCAGGATAAAATTAGCGAATATGCAAGGATGTATGACAATAGAATTACTTTGAATCCATGGGGAAAATGAGAGAAGAGATAAAAGAAAATTTAATGACCTACACGACAAACTAAATGACGGATTGATCTACAAAAACAAACGTATTACTTACTTTGGTTTTGTACATCAATTGCTCTTAATTTGTAACAGCCTGTTTCATTATTCACTTACATGGAATTTTTATTTAATTCTACGCGAGGTATATTTTATGGGTTTTCCATGAAGCTTTACTTCTAGCCGGTAAATATCGTGTTAATCTGTAATTAAATGTGAAAACTTGTAGATTATATGTAATATAAGAATCCGTGATGGAACATATTCTATTGTGACATATTCTCTCAAAGCAAGGATTGTGGAGTCATAACAGCCTACCGTTACTAAGAAGCGGCCCGTAATCTACAAAGGAACTGTGTTTTCTATGTGGTCTGTGCAGATATATTACAAGCAGACGATGGGATTCAATTGTAGTGACTAATCTTCCATTGTAGCAAAAGATTAGTAAGACAGGCATGATCTCCTCTGCAAAGCCTGGACTGACAGAAGATTTGTGTGTAGTATAAAAGGAAGAATTTTCAATAATATGATGTATGTGCTGTACTTACATTTGACAAATGCGAAGCTTATTCATAAGATACAATTCAATCCACTCGTCAGAGAAGATGTTACATAAAAACTATGACCGCAAGGGTTCAGTCGCAAAAATAATCTTGTCGTGAGCTTCTAGGGACTTGGTGTCAAGATGAACTGATTTGCGGTAAACTGCCAGTCCTTAAAGTTTCTGACTCTGGCTAAGGTGTTGTGAGCAGTTGCTGTGAGAGGTTGGTAGCTGAGACCGTTGACAGTTCAAAACCCAAAGGAAGGGGAACATCCGCCTTTGAAAGCTGCTACCAAGCAACGGCTAGTGTAGGCTTAGAAGACCTAGTGTGTCAAATAGTGATTTGTAACGTGTGTAGAACAGTGAGAACATAAGCCTCACTTGCGGTTATTGGTTGTAGGAGTTCAATAAATCCTATTTGCAATAGAAACCCCGTCTATAGTCATTCTATCACGTGAGAGTAAGAATTATTTGGTTGTAGGATGTTCCTTTTAATGTCTAGTGGAGTTGTGCAACGAAAGTGAAATACACGTGTACTTTATTTCAGTATGTATATCTCTATATTGTTGGTTGTAATATTAAATTGTAAATGGGATTATTTATGAATTCATCAGTTTCGTTTAATACTTCTGTCTTGCTACATCTACATGAAGATCAGTTGTTCCTGCAATGCTAATAATTATAGTCATAACTTTTTTTTGATTACAGGATTTCTCGCGCGATGTTTTCCGGCCTGAGGCTACTTAGGAAAGTCACATTGGTCACGGAGTGCCCAGCACTAGATCGAGGTAAACCACTCCAAATTTCATTTTGAATAGTCGGACACCGGCCGAATGTGTCGGTTGAAAGTGTGATGTAAATTATGGACGACTGCAATAGGAAAATGATGAATTTGTTGCCTGCTTCGTGCTGGTTTCATGATTAATTTACTGTTCGATCCTGAAGATGGAGGCAGTATGTTCCTCCGAAACGTCTGTTGACAACCGGATTGTAGAATATCCCAGAAAATGGAACTCTTGAAGCAGATTAACTGGTTGTGGGGGAAATTAAATTTCAGAATTTATTGGAACAGTGAAAACCGATAGTCATAAGGAAATCTAAGGAGGATTATTTCTTCTGACACTTCATTCCACGTTAGGAGGCTGAAAAGGAGTATGAAAGTATTCAGTGACCCATTGGTATGTTCTGTATATTTACAATGGAAAACATTATCATACGTTATAATTGCTTTATGTAACAAACGAAATTCACATTCTGACTTGCTTTTCGTAGCTTATAAACAAAACTCGCTTGGAACGGAATTTGCTCAACGTATAGTTCAAGTCCCCCTCATTCTGTGCTACATTTTAGAAAAAACAAGTGTCTTAGCAAATGTTTCTTTTTTCGAATATTTAGGTCTGCACAATCAATCACTCACTCACGGAGCTGAGCCCTTCTGAAGGAGCCGCCAATTGTGCAGCTACTCAAGTACTTCCCAGCATTTTATGGAACCCGAAGGTTCATTACCGTGTTCACAAGAGCCAGCCACTGGTCCCTATCCTGAGCCACATCAATCCAATCCATACCATCCCATCCTATCTCTCTAGGATCCATTTTAATATTGTCCACCCACATACGTCTTGGTTTTCCTATTGGTTTCTTTCCTTTTGGCATTCCCACCAATATCCTACATGCATTTCTCCTCTCCCTCATTCATTCTACATGCCCTGCCCATCTCATCCTCCTTGACTTGAACATTCTAATTATACTTGGAGAAGCGTACAAGTTATGAAGCTCCTCATTACGCAGTTTTCTCCAACCTCCTGTCACTTCATCTCTCTTCGGTCCAAATATTCTCGACACACTGTTATCAAACACCCTCGTTCTATGTCCCTCCCATAATGTAAGAGATCAAGTTTCATACCCATACAGAACCACAGGCAAAATTACAATTTTGTACATTCTAATTTTTATGTTTTTGGACAGCAGACGAGAAGAAAAAAGGCCCTTGACTGAACGGTAGCAAGCATTACCCGAGTTCAATCTCCTCTTAATTTCCTCATGAATCAGGTTTTGATTTGTTATCGTCGTTCCCAAATATCTGAACTGTGCCACATTTTCAAAACGTATGTTACCTATTTTCATGTCATGATTTTGCCCTGCATTTTGGTGACGAGATAGTAACATGTACTTAGTTTTCTCTGTGTTTACTTCTAGACCAACCTCCTTACTTGCGTCAATTAAAGTTTGTGGGTTTTTCCTTATGGTATCTGCATTATCACCCAACAGATTCACTTCATCGGCATAGACCTGCAGTATTAAGGTCTGTAACCACATTAAATTTCAGCACCGTATTCAAATATAAGTGAAGCACTTCCCATTCTGTGTTTGTATTCATGTGATGGATATATTCATAGTATAAGCCAGTCTTTCCTTATAATCTTAAGTAACAGTTGAATATTATCTTTGTTGCCGTATTCAGTTTGGTGGGGTATGTAAAATTTGAAGCGTTCTCAGCGAATCAATGTGCTGACATCTCGGGCGGCTAACTATTTCAATGTTGAAATTAAAACCAGTGTTTCAGAGATCTCTTTCGTCTCCATCATCAGGGTCGATTTGATGAATGACCACATGTCGCTGATATTTACACCAGTTTGTTTTAACATCTCGAGCGATCAGCCGTGTCAGCATTGAACTAAAAACCAACGTTTCAGAGATCTCCTCCGTTTCCTTAATCAGGGTAGATTTGGCGGATTAACATATGGCACTCTTAATAGCAGTTTATCGTAGTGTGTTGATATTTACCGGAAATTTCCATGTTTCTATCTCTCTTCTTTGAGTTTTACGATTTATTCAGCGAAAATCTATTTTAAGGCCCGAATATTCGCATTTCTTTCCGAATTTTCTTCATACATGCACTAGAATCGGGTTCGGGCCCCAGCTCGAGGAAAGCCAGTTGAAACTAATGCTGTATTATGAGATCGGCTGGCTTACAGCTATCACAGGCACATACAAGTATTCATAGTTTGACTATCCTTTTATGACCTTGATGGTAAGTGATTCTGTTATCCTTGTCAGTGTTTGGATCATACGCGAAATGTTAATTAATTATGAAATATTATGTCTTAATTATGAAATATTTTTCGTGTATGTATCAAGTTTTAATGTTGTTTTTATTGTTGTTAATGTAAATTTAAATTAGTTTTTCGAAATACTTGAAAGATAAAATTTCTTTTTCAAAAGTGAGGAAAATTTTGGGCCCATGATTTGTTATGGTAAGGAAGTTATTTACTCCCTATCTACATCTTCGGTGCTTTTCAGACAAAAATAATTACACATGCAATAGGATTCTCAGTCTGCACCAGCTGTATCTTGGCAACGGAATTAAAACACTCTCACTGAGACTTAATCTTCTAATTTCACGCTAAATCTTCAAAGGTTGACTTCTGATTCGTCTTCAACTACTAACTTCCCGTGGCTATCTCCCACCAACAACTGACCTCAGTCCTCGTTCTCTTATTCTCAGTTGTACTCCTTTGTATAGTCCTTCTCCTGACTCTCTCTCTCTCTCCTTCAAACTGGCGGGGAACACGCAGTACAGAAAACATATGTCACGTGTCAGAATGCGCATCTATTGGCTCGCTGCCCAGCACCGGGCGTGGGTCGGACTATATAGAAAACACATATTCTGTTGTCACGTATTGTTATAGCAGTGGGTCGATGCGTCACAAGAACTTTCTGTTCCAGTCCAGGAAACAAACTGCTCAGAAGTAACAATAATTTTACTTTCTGTACATCGCGCCTTTCTTAACGCTGACACAAATTTATCTAATAACTTTATTTATCAGCGTGAAGAAGATAAGAGCGATAAGGAACATAAAAAGAGATTGGTAGAACGCGTAGCATTCTGTCCATTACATAACGACTCCTATACGGTGCATTCGCCTTAAGAACCTGCGTTCATATTCTTTTTTTCTTTCTTTATTTCTTTATGTTGGTCACGAGTTTTCAGTCCGTTGCCATGGTAACGACCATAAACTCGGACCGTAAGTAACTGGGAGCTCAGGTTGGGCGTGTACACACAGTGGAACGACTTTTACTCTTCCATAGGTCTGCCGACATTTACCTGACTGACCATTGCGTGTGGATAAAACAATTGAACATCCATATAACTCCTTAGCGAGCGACTTCTCTGTCTTCTCAAAAAACGGGCTACTCAACTCACAGCTTCCTTGTCATGATTTATTGATATATGAAACAAGTTACATGTGAAATTCGAGATTACACGGTAGTGACCGAAGATTTCTGTCTTTTTGGATGTGACACGATGTAAGCCGGTAGACCTTACGAGCGCTTTCGAGGAGCATACTACTTCCATCTTCAGGGTACATGAAGCAAGAGCCTCAGTCCTCAGATACATCAGTAATTGCTACATAGTTCGTGGAGTAAAATGCCAGGAGACTGTGGGCTGCAGTTCTACCGAGGTTTAGTTCAGTAAATTCAAGTGTTTCCACTCGCCCCATTATACAAGAACTGTAAAGTTTTGTCAAATTCTAGTAAAAATTTCTAACTTCAAATTTCATGAGAATCCATTTATTCATTCTCGAGTTCAGGTATACGGACAGACAGACAAATATGAGACATTAACATGTAACCTTTCGTTCCGAATGTAACACAAATCTCACACAACCCTATGACTACGGACTGAAATTTTGAATTGATGTTTGACATATCTCAGGTGATGAAACTCAGAAATATATTAAAGAATTTAACTTATGACCCTTATAGGCATCTCTAGAGTTATAAGCCTTTAGTCCAGTAAATTGCTGAAGACCCTTGCTCGCAAAGTCGTTCTTGACTTTAGCCTCTTCGGGACCCATGACCACTTCTTACCAAGATATTTGCGTGTTTTAAAATGGGCCCTTCTCTTCGAACAGAAGGAGGGAGGTGATTCCTACTGATCACCGTTCTCTGCCGGGGGTGCCTTGACTGCGCACGCGCACACATATACGTACACACTCTGACCACTGAATTACAGAAGCATATGAAAGAATTTAGTCTTTATAAATCTTTCCCAGATATCTTGCTAATATTACATCACAGGAGCCCTGTGAAAGGGGGGAATCTGCCTTGTGCCCGGAAATCTCAGGTCTCATTGACACCGTCGAAGTCTTCATTTCGCTGTGTACGTTTATACCGAACTTGGCGCCTATCAAGGCGCCATTGGTTATCCAAACGACATACTGATCACATGACTATTTCACCATTTACCTAAGTAAAATGTAGATACTTCGAGCACGCTTCGTCTAATTCTACAATCAAATCACCTCTTCGTACCAGAACCTCAGTCGTACAGGCTTTCCACTCGAAATGGAGCGCTGCTAATTGATAGAGGAACAAACGTACCTTGTCTGCGAGGACCGCTGGCTTCTGAATTTATTTCCATATTCAAACCCAAAGATCACTTGATATACTTTTAATATCACTCGATCGTAACACAGCAACCAGAACAACCATGGGGAGGAAGCACTTAATTCCGTAATATTAAAAATAATATATACAAGGCCAGTTACAGAAACAGCACAGTGTAGATACCATTAGCACGGCGTCCGTACTAATACTTACATCACAGCATCAGGAGTAGGACAGTGGAAAAGTTACTGTTTCTTCCTTAAGTAGAAAAGGAAATCATAAATTCAATAAGATCAGCGAAAATAATAATAATAATAATAACAACAACAACAATAACAACAACAACAATAATAATAATAATAATAAGAAGAAGAAGAAGAAGAAGAAGAAGAAGAAAGAAGAAGAACATCGAAGTTTCTGTACAAATTGTTAAAAATATTCTGAAGAAAGAAGCTGAAAACATACTTATTTTTTACGTTACACACATACGTACGTATAGAGCCGATGAGACGATGATTACTGAAAGAGTATTGGCAAGGGAAATCGAAGCACTCGAAGAACAACCCTCCCCTCTGCCACTTTGTCCACTATAGACCTCAAATGACCTGGCCTGAGATTGAACCGAGGCCGCAACGGTGGAAAGCAGCCGACTAACGGCCTGCCTTATGGCAAAACTGGGAAATGTACTGAAGTACAAAGAATTCATCATTTAGGTACATCGTATTATGGCGTGCCGCCAAAAAGGCGGGCGATAAGACGTCCATTGATAGGCAACGGATGGGATAAGAATGTATACTTCAGTGGAAACGCAATACCGGCAGGTCATTGCATAGGAATCGCCTAAACAACAAATGCGTTTCCCCGGAAATGAAAGGATATCCATGGGAACGAATACTACCAGCGGGTAAAACGGAACACTTGAACACGATGTTCCCTAGTCAGTCCGAGCGCACGCTACAAGAGTCAGTGTAGCTCCGACGAGTTTTAAGTTTGTATTAGATTGGAGCAGAGTTCAGTCTGTATTTGTCATTAGAAGAGCAGAGTTGGTATTTGGCGAGAGAACAGAAGAATTCTCATTCGGCAAGAGCAGAAGACACTTAACCGTGAATAGCCGTGCGAGAGTGTCGTGACATTGAGGAAGAAACGTCCGAAGACCCTTTAAGTTGTGTATCATTGTAAGTGTGACTGTAAAAGTAACCGTCCACCTCATGACTCAAGGTACGCGGGTTCGAACCCGGCGGAGGTCGTGGAATTTTTAAGGGCGGAAAAATTCAGGGAACAAGTCCTCCGGGAGGGAGTTTAAGCCGTGGGTCCCATGTCGTAGATTTACGGCATGTAAAAGATCCTCATGTCTCTAGGAGACCTCTGAGCAAAATTAGGCAAAGTGTTTCCCGCCCAAGTAGTTTCCAATGCCTCCGGTAGATAGGGAATTTATCGAGTTCAATGCCAGTAGAGGGCCGACCTCGCTGGCAGAAAGGGGAGATAGCGGGCACCAGTATCGGTAGGGTATGGCGACAGTAGAAATTAAAGGGGAACGTACAATAGACTATTAGTCGCGGTGCATGGGGAACCCCCCCCCCCCCTTTATACTGAATAACTGAACCGTCCAATGAACACATTCGTCCAATCCGACCGAAACCCACAGAATTCCTTGTCGCGTTGCCTAGCAAACACGCGACAGTATGTTGACTGTAAGGGTGGAGATGGCGCCATCTCTACGGCTGGTGAACCCATCCAGATCACTTAGCAAGTCTTTAGACAACAAAAAACAAAACAACAAACCCCGCGGTTTCAGTCAGCAAGCGACCTATACCGGCTGAGTGACCGCCGCTTGTCGGCGAAGTTAGTGCCAACTTTTGCGGATAAAGGGTGTCACGTGGTCAGCGCAACGGATCCCCACGGCCGTTAATTTCGGTTTTCTAGACCGGAGCCGCTATTTCCTTGAATAGCTCCTCAGTTATCATCACGAGACTGAGTGGACCGCGTTCCAGATCTACTATTCCTCAGAAAATCTGGTAGGCCCGGGAATCGAACCCGGAGAGTCAAGTTTCTTGTTATACGGCACGCAGATAAGCCTCCAGTTTTTCCAAAATAGAGACAGTAGACTAGAAAGTAAAGTTGTCCTTGCGTTTAATTAATTAAGAACCAAGCTATTAACACGTCTGTAGGAGTGGAGTTATACCTCCATCATTCGTGACCTCGGCACTAGATGAACGGGAGTGATGAGCTTCACACCCTGGTCGCTTTACCTCCAGGGAAAAAGCCCACGGCACTCACTAAATAAGAGACCGATCTGGAATCTGCGGAGTACAAAAGAGTTTTTTGTCCAACAACCCAACCCGTAGCCCGTCGCGATACCGACTAAGCTCTTCCGGCTCCAAAATACTAAGGTTTATAACTTCAAATTAATTTTCCATGTAGACATTATGTAACGAGCCCTAGGACACGGTTTGTCCTTCGCTCATGAACAGGATAGCCTGCCATATTTATTTCAACTTAATTCCATTCGGTTCTTTCTTTTTAGCGTAGTGACTTAACAGCTACGGGAACCAGTTACGGAACAAGTTACATAACAATAATAACAACAACAATAATGGGCACTGGTAACACCGCAGAGCAAGAATTCAGGACTGGGAATTGCGGAAGTACCGGCGCTTGTGTTTGATTTTGAAAGTTCCGCCGGAAGTCCTGCTCCATCGCTCTTGACATTGTCTTTAGGAGGTTCTCCGGTACGTGCTTTTGTTGTGCACGAGGAATAAACCGAATTTTCGAATATTGCTACGAAATCCTTTTAAATAGTTTCGCCTACGATGGAAACGCAGGAATTCTATGAGTAGATATGCCGCTGTAGATGCTCGAGCAGGTTAACGTTGACATCATACCATTGTGTTTGCCGCGTCACACAACACGGACGCTACAGCCGTCGAACCTTACGTTGTTTACACTAGCTAAACACTAACACAAAGAAGAAACCAGGCTGCAGATGGAGAATTCCGTCTTCTGGTATGTGGTGTCGTGTAGATCTTGTGTGAAGTGACGTTTCGGAGGAACGTATTGCCTACATCTTCAGGGTAGACAAATCCGCGAGCGCGGAACCACCTGCTCACGCTGGTTCCTAGCTGGCGGATTTTTCTACCCTGAAGATGGAGGTAATACCTTCCCCCGAAACGTCCGTTCACACAAGATCTACACGACACCACATACCAGAAGACGGAATTCTTCATAGTCACCGCAGTGAAAACCTCACATCTTACACAGGCTGCAAATGGTTCATAATTCAGGAAGGCAAACCATAAGACTTAATCAGCTGCACTGACTGGTAGAGCTTTTAAATTAACATCGATTTTTCTGGATTCAGCTCATCATAATTTCCTCTCAATCCCAGTAATATTCCAGAACACCTCTATTCTCTGACGGCTGTGCTGAAGTCAACTTGCAAATTCATATTGTCACGTGTACAGACGGGGTTAGCTTTAATAATTGCGGGCTCTAGACTTGATGATTGGATTTACTGGTCGTCCCTATTACAATTACAGTCAATTATCACTGTTCACACATTGAACTCTTTCCTGAAGACGCCTGTCTGAGAAATCTCTGTTGTCAGAGCCTTGAAGAGTCTATATATTGAGTCTGAGTCAGTCCCATTTTACGACCGACGGTCAGTTGGCCAGTTGGCCAGTCTGTCTCGGCATAAAGCACCAATCTTGGGCTTGCGACCAGATCTTTATTACTGTTTTGATAGTTACGGTCTTGATTTTTGTGGCCGCCCTCTCTGACGAGAGGACAGGTCTGTCTTTTGTATATGCTTCTGGTCTTTGTCAGCGCAGTCTTTCTCGGGTCCGAGGCCCTTGGTACACGAGACCATACATTACTCTCTCAAATTTGAGACTTCCCTTTTCGTCACCTCCTACGACTTGCAGGTTCACGGTGGAGGTATTCGAACCCGCCTCCACACGGGCCTTCAGACACCTCGAATTCACTACTTTTTATAACTGCTGGGCGGCCCGCATAGAATGCACCAACTCCAGTGGTTCCACTATTGTGTTTCACGCCTGCGTTTTGCCGGATACGCCTGAAATAACGTGGTAACTAAACCCGTTGTCCAGCGACGAAAATCTGTTCTTGTTGACAGCGTAAAGCTCTGGAACATGTTTATTTAACCGTTGCCTAGTTACGCGTCATAATATAAAGAAAGGTGGGTAAGAGAGTCAGACCTTTATTTCACCAGCCTCTGGACCTTGAATACCAAAAGATGAAGATTGTCCGGCTTCTTCATGGAGTTGATTTCAATTGTCTCGTATAAAGCTTCTGCATTATATCACTTCAGCGCCTAAATCTCCTTCAAAACTTACGTATAACACGAGGTGCACGCGGTAGCGTAGTTGGTTGGGGCACTATGCTACAAGCCGGAAGGTCGCGGGTTCAAGTCCCGATGAGGTCATTGGATTTTTTCAATTGACCTATTCCTTCCAGCCGCACTATGACCATGGGGTCGACTCAGCCTCTAACAGAAATGAGTACCAGGAATTTTCTTGGGGGTAAAGAGCTGCCGGCGCGTAAGGCTGACAACCTTACCGCCATCTATGAGCCGATTGTGTAGAAAATGTGAGAACTTCAACGTCTCACAACCCTATGGGCCTCCACGGCCTCTTACAGGGATACCTTTACTTACTTACTTACTTACTTACTTTACTTGCACAAAAATACAAGCATCTCTACAGAACTCGGAAGATAACCGCAGTGAGAAAGAGAAATTACCCAGCCGGGTATCAGAATGATAGACGCGAGAAGAGGACAAAGCATTGGCAGAAAACGTGCTGTGGGGCTCACTGAGTGCAGTGTCTGAAGTGCACACGAACCTATGGGGTAAATGCAGTGAATGTGGGAGGAATAAGAAAGAAGCAAAGGTTAACAGCTCGTTAAAAAGTAAAATGGAGTTCAGTATTGCTGAAACTATCCGACCCGACTGTGTTGGACGCCTCTCCGGCCCTGCCTTCTGGGTTGATCAAAATATTTGCTTTACCTTACTCTGCAATATGCACAATATACGTGTATAATATTGTAACTTGTAGGAATATTTGCTCAATAAACATTGCATTTCTCACAAGGAGGCTTACATTTTGTTCAGACATGCTGAAGAATACATTTTCTGTATACCGTGTTACTTAAGTAGGACCATTCCCCCAGAATTACCCTATATAATGTTTTATTGGATTTAAACTCTTTATCTGTAATTATAAATCATTATTTGTACAAATGAGAGACATAAATGAAACATTTATAATTTTACATCAGTAAATTTCAGCAACTCATAACACTTACCTAACTGGTAATATACTTACCCATTACTGGACAAACTCCACAACCCTCCAATGAATGGCTAGTCACAGGTAACCGTTCAGTTAGAAAAACAGGACATACAGGACTACATAATGAGTATAATATATTACAGAATATATATATATATATCCCTAAAGAAGAAACATGTGCTTAAGGTTGATAAAATAAACAGAAGTAAGAGATTGTATTGTAATTAGAGGGTTTTACGTCGATAATGATTCATATTTTGGTGCTTTGGATTATTGTACCATGTAGCTCTATATGTAGATTCACTTGACCATACTGTCTCCATGTTCTCTGTAGAATATGGAGGTAATACATTACCCAGAAATATTTGTACCCACACATCACACTTCTCGATATTATAATGCGAAATATCCCTCTTACTAACCACGTTTTGTTACAAGATGGGCAGATCTGTGTCCAAAGAATAATGTTTATTTCATTCAAAAATTCGTTATTTATCTTTAATTCACGACTTGTTCGAATGCAAGCAACAAGTACTTAGCGAACTGGATCATCTTGGAAAGCAGCATCCATTTCTTTCGCCAACCGGATGCCTTTACAATGTTACACTGACATATGGGACGAGACGTGGTTTCTTGATACTCCATTACTGATTTGCGGCACTCGTCTCCAGCCCTTGTAAGCCACTGACAACATTAAACACCGTAAACACTATGTGTATACATGTGACTGTTCTGTTATGCTGGTGAAACTACACCATAAATTTGATGATACATGCAATGACTCCAATGTAACATAGCAAGTCAATGTTTTGTGCTTCAGGAGAACATTTTCCCAAGTATTTAAAATCTGCTTTACTAAGTGGCAGTTCTGATGTGTAGGACGTTGCAGGAGCAGAATGCGCGCAAGGGCTGCATCACTGTACAATTAAATTCTCATTCTCTCTGGTTTTGCCAGTTTAATAGGTTTCACATTTGGTGCACGTGCTGCGGTAGCTCAGTCGATATACCGACTGGCTACGGGCAGGACGACCAGACTAAATTCCCGAAAATGGGCTGGTTTTTCTCTTCTCTACCGTGTCCAAACCGACTTTGGGACTATCCAACAATCTACAGACCAGTGGGTAGCAGGAAACCAATTCCTAGGGATGAAGGGATTACGGTGTGTTACTTACCGTTTATTCAAATTTAGCGACAGGGTTAAGAATGTGTGGAGATACTGCATCTCGACATTCCCCAATACTCACAACCTTTACCTTACTTTACCTCACCTCACGTCATACCCACACACTTTCCTTGTTTCCGTCGCTTTATAAATTCTCTGTAACCGCCGTGTCTTTGGTTACACAGTACAACGCTCCCTGAAGGTGCCTATGCCATATATCTTCCTTGTTTCGTTTTTCTGAATAACTTCAACATTTCATTTTCCCTGTTCTGCACAAGTGTTGTTTTATTTATTGCGAGCGGTAGCGTAGTTGGTTGAGGAAGATCACGGAATCGAATCCCGATAAGGTGGATTTTTTTTTCAGTTTACCTAATTCTTCCAGCAGCAATATGGCCCTGGGGTCAATTCAGCCTCTAACGGAAATGAGTACCAGGAATATTCTTGGGGGTAAAGGGCGGCCGACGCTTAAGGCTGACACCCTTGCCGCCATCTATGAGCCGATTGTCTAGAAAATGTGGGAACCTCAACATCTTACAACCCTATGGGCCTCCACGGCCTCTTACAGGGATACCTTTACCTTTACTTACTTACTTACTTACTCATGGAGTTAAGCCCTTCTGCAGGAGCCGCCAATTCTGCAGCTACTCAAGAATTTCCCAGCATTTTATGGAACCCGAAGGTTCATTACCGTGTTCACAAGAGCCCTCAACTGGTCCCTATCTTGAGCCAGATCTATCCAATCCATACCATCCCATCCTATCTCTCTAGGATCCATTTTAATATTGTCCACCGACCTACGCCTTGGTCTTCCCTGTGGTCTCTTTCCTTCTGGCTTTCCCACCAATATCCTACACGCATTCCTCCTCTCCCCCATTCGTGCTACATGGCCTGCCCACCTCATCATCCTTGACTTGATCATGCTAATTATACCTTTACCTGTACTTCACTTTACTTATTTCTACAAGGCACATAGGATTGGAATATTCGAGAAACTTCTGGATTCGAGTATTGTCACAGTTCGGTGATAAACCTATCGTGCACTTCGGCTCTTTATTTAGGGAAGTAATTGCTATAATTTTGTATAAAACGTAATAAACACTTAAATAAACTATGTGTGAAATATGAAGAGCTTGGAATGTCAAGGCAAGTGTAACATATAGTGAGGGCTGCTGCTAGTGTTCCTCCTTAAGCAGGTCACACACGCGACCCAAAAGATTGGGGTAGGCCTACTTCTTCACACAAATATCTCGTATTCTATTTCTGAACCTGTCTTTACGGATTGTGAAAGGAAGGAGCAAAGTGTGTGGGAAGTGCCAGAGAGCATCTATGTCGGACAGGTGAATATCTTAAAAGTATCTTGACGTTATCTTAAGTAAGTATCATGTAATTTTTATTATGTAGATAAGGTTTGAAAGTACTTACTGTTAAAGTCAGGAAGCGATCCTTCGAACCAGTCCCGAATCAAAGTCAGGCGAGATGTTGAGCAGTCCACGTGACGTGCATTCAAGTCTCTGTAGTTTAATGTTATTTGGGCTGGTGCTTTGTTTGTTAAGCTGTAACTTCATTACCTGACACCTCTGAAGTTAAAATGCGTCATAAATGCAGACATACAGACAAAGGGAGACGAAAAAATTTTCTGTCCGGCTTTCACTTAATCCGCAGCGCTGGGATCACCGCAATTCCAGAATCTCTGACCCCGAAAATAACCACTTTCTGGGCGTATTGTTGTACGATATACGGGTATATGCAGGTAAAGCTAAAGATAAAGCTGTCCCCGTGCTTAACTAATTAATCACTACGTCATGAAGGCGCATTGGGGAGTGGATGTATAAATCGACATTTTCTTCACTTCGGCACTGTCTGGAAGTGAGTGGTCAGATTGACGCCCCGGCCGCTTTACCCACGGGGAAATAGGCCCCGGTGAACTTTGGACAGGAGGCTGGGTGGGCCCCAAAGCCGATCTGGACGACGTGGAGAAGAGAAAATTCTTGATCCTACCGGGACTCGAACTTCGACCTCTCTGCCGTCCAGCTCGTAACCAGTCCCTATACTGACTGAGCTATTCCGACAGAAGTTAAGAAACTAAAAGTGAGAACATCTTTCCAGGAATTCGTTTGTGTGTATTTCAAACTACAAATACGTACTCGGTAGCTTAAAGCAATTTTAGTGAAGATGAAGTAAAGGTGACGTTGTTCCTGCCGTTCACAATATGAAGACGTATGGTGGAGGGGAGATATGACTCCATGCATTCTTAGCCTCGGGAATAGATGCCGTCGCTCAATCTCCGCGGAAATATCCGGTCTGGACTTTGCTGAGAAGAGAAAAATATTTTGCCCCTGCTGGGCATTGAACAAGAGGCTACGTGTCCTGGCCACGTCATCCTCCTTGACTTGATCATTCTAATTATACTTGGAGAAGAGTACAAGTTATGAAGCTGTCCATTATGCAGTTTTCTCCAAACATCCCATTCTCTTTCTTTGACATTCATTTTAATATCATAATCAAATCTAACGTTTACATCTTGCAACTGGTCTCTTCCGTCTTGGTTTACTGCTGAGTGGTGCGTGTCCTGCAATAAAAATAATAGTTCAGTTCTTTACTAGTTATGTTTGCCGAGGTCAAGAAAATATGGATGTACATATACATCCACTCTCTCATAAGCCTTCATGGCGTAGTGCTTAATTAGTTAAGCACAGGAACAACTTCCCCCCCCCCTTGGCACTACAGCCCCAGTGGGCCCAGGCCTACCTCCATGAACTTCTCCGTTCACTTCGGTTTTTCTAGATCTTACACATTCGGTAGGACTCCTTGTGCGGGTGATCAGCTCGTCCCAAGGCCTCTATCTGTACACAAACACAGAAAAACGCGCACACACAAACTAAACATCCATGCCCTGAGTGGGATTCGAACCCACGATCCCGGTTTCCAAGCGAGCGAAGAGACAGGGAAAATTAAGCTTTTACTATTTATGTGTCGAGTCAACAGCCATAAGGCCAATGTAGACGCTAATAGCGCAGCGCAGATACAAAAAACTGGCCGCTCACAGTGACCTCAAGGTCTAAGGCATGAACTGTCTTCGCTTGCTCGAACTCTGGTATCGCTGGTTCGAATTCCACTCAAGGCATGGATGTCTGTGTGCGTTTATTCTGTGTTTCTGTTATCCTGTGTGTAGGTAGCGGCCTTGAGCCGGGCTGATCCCCCGTCCAAGGAGTCCTGCCGACTGTGTATAGGATCAAGAAAATGAAAAATCGACCAAGGTCCAACAAAAGGCTGTAGTGACGTAGATAAATACTAATAATTACATCGCAGAAAAAGGAAATCCCAAAGGCATCAGCCACAAGGTTAATTAACAGGTTCAACTGTATTACGTAGTGTAGGTTGCATAGTATCATGGGGAAGAAGCTAATGTATGGAGATGGAAGAAGACGTTAGTGATCTCAGAAGGCTAAGAATGAGTATATGACAGGCTTTTGCTATCATGGTGATGAACTGCGTGGCATTTCTGAACAGCTGAGCCTCTCTTAGCTTGATGAGAAGGCTATATTTCTTGAAGTTAGTTTAATTGAAAAAAAAAAGGCCGCGCCATAGCTCAAGAGGTTAGTCGCTGGCTTCCTACCACGGCGGCCCGGGTTCGATCCCGGGTCTGGTCAAGTGGGATTTGTGGTGGACAAAGTGACTCTGGGGCAGGTTTTCTCCGAGTACTTCGGTTTACCCTGCCAATCTTCATTCCACCAGTTTCTCCACAATCATCCTCACCTATCATCTGTAGCTGGTACAATAGGCCAGAAGTGGTCTGAGTTCCACCCCACTAGCAATAAAAAAAATAATAGTTTAATTGGTCAAAAATATTGAAATGGATATTTGATGAATCGAATATGAAGGCTGTACAAAATTTAAATTGGTTATGTTTGGGGTCCAGTGGCAGTTTTTAACATGATAATGAAAATTTAGGTTAAATAAACGCTGAAGATCCTTCGTGCGACTGAGTAGCTCTCTTCGAGGAAGGCACGGTTAAAATTATCTCAGCAAGTCAACACACAGAAGCCACATAAGGACATGGTGCAAGAGGCTGTCGATCAAAGAGACGCCTAAACAGATTTGAATTATACCATATCTACCTGAAACTGTCTGCCACATTACGTCATATTGATTCTACTTCCACTCGTCATTGGCTGCTGACATTACACTAGCTTTATTGTCAAGGGTATTGTGTGTGCAGTTCTACTGTAAATTTAGTTAATTCGTGCAAAGTTTGATTTTAGAATTGGCAACTTATGAATATGGCCATAACTAACTGACTGACTCGTTGGAGTCTTGAGTCCTTCTTGAGAAGCCGTCGGTTCCACAGCTGCTCAAGAATTTTCCAAAATATTATGGAACCCGAAGTTTCATTACAGTTTTCACAAGAGCCATCCACTGATCGCTATCCTGAACAAGATGAATCCTGTCCATACTATAACCTGCTATTTCCCCAAGATCGATTTCAATATTATCCACCCATCTGTGTTTAGGTCTTCCTAGAGGACTCTTTCCTTTTGGCTTTCCCAACAAACCAATGTGCATTCCCCTTCGCCCCCATTCTTGCTTCATGCCTTGCCCATTTTTTATCCTTGACTTCTCTATTCTAATCATATTTGGTGAAGAGCACTACTTATGAAGCTCCTCTTTACGAAATTTTCTTCAAGCTCATAATATGTCTACTCTCTTAGGTTGAAATATTTTCCTCAGCTCTGATCTTTACTATTACTGTGACATGTAAATCCATTGCTAAGCAACGCCCGCAACACACACACACACACGATCCAACACGCAACAATGGAAAAACGGCGTTATACAAACCGTTTCTAGGCAACAGCTCGGTACACACACTTCCGCGCAGGTGCAATGAAGTCATCGGAACAGTGGGTAGCTGTCACGTGACGTGTGTTTTCCGTGGGTCCAGCCAACGCGCCAATGGACTGGCGAGATAGCCGCCACATGACATGTGTTTTCTGTGAATGTAGTCCGTGCCGAGTAGTTATGTTGAAGACATTCGGCACTACAAGTCAGTTGAGAATTCGGACAAGGAGTTTTCAGTCTTACAGCTAATTTCAATGCAGTACAGTGTAGTTGAGAATACAAGGACGAGAATGTAGCATGTCCTTAGTGAATTGCAAAGATTAGTTGAGTACCAATCAGGATTGAGGAGTACAGAGGGATTGAAGACGAATTAGCAAGAAGACTTCATAATCATTTAAAGTACTACCTTCTGTGTTGAGATCCGTTGCTAGGAGACGACTAGTGGAAACTGAGAATCCTATTATGTTTATAACGGTGAAATGTTAAGTGTGTAAATCAGCGATAGCGCAGTGTTAACGAAGTCCTAATAAATCCATCGGAGCTGGAACCCATTATTTTCGTCACGCGCAACTTCATACACGTGACAATACTTACCGTTTCAAAACAGGATACATTCGATGGCCCTTTGTTTTTGACTTAATGTAAACAGTGCACTGGTAATGACATGATACATGTTATAAATAAATTAAGGTAAATTTACCCCTGTGTTTAATTATTCAAGCACTATGCCATGAAGATATACGGGCGAGTGGAAGTGTAGCTCTACTTTTCTTGACCTCGTCACTAGATGGGGTTAGCTTCACGCCTCTGCCGCTTTACCACCCCCTCCGAAAGAGCAACTTGTATCTATTAGAAAGGAGGCTGAGTAGGCCACCTGGAAAAAAAAAGTGGTTGTTTAATTTCGACAAAGAACAGAGTTCATTGTACCAAGTTTATTCTTCAAGGGACTGTCCTTTGAGCTATGATAGCTTTCAAGTCAGTTTATGTTTTTATGAGCTGTTAAGTAAATTGGCGCATGTTTATGGACGCCCTGGATGATTGTCTGTCTGCAAGCACTGGCAGGATCTGCTGCACATTTTAACGCTGACGTCACCCCTAACAAGCGACGTCACAAATCATTGCTATACGAGAACAAAATAGTAGTTTTAATTGCATAAAAGTATGTGTCTCACTCAGTGGCATGTGTACCCACAGCGATACTACATCTGATTAACAAGTGATTCGTGGAAGCAATTCAAAGTCCTCTCTCTTCATTTTAAACCTACTTTCCTCATTTAAAAGAAATACAAGAAAATATTAGAAAAATCTAATCCCCCATTTTCTTTTGACATGATGCGGATTGCATACAAAACGACGCCGACAAAAATTTTCCTATTGTTGAATGTCTATTAGTTGCAGCAGGAATGTTTTTACCGAGCCGTTGCCTAGTAACGAAATCACCCACACTGGGAAAGTAAGCTAACAATAGACAAATTATTGAAGGCGATATTTTCCCTGAGGTCCGTCCTGAAGTTTTATATAGAGGACAATGAGTTTTTTTTCTAATGCAGCCCTTGTCCTGTGAAATAATATGAACACGGTAAAAAACGATTTTTTCTTTGTCCACAATGGAGCGTCTCCTAATTTTCCCATGACTTATCTCTTCCATCGACTCTTCTACAATAATTTTCACATCCGTCTGTCTGTCTGTCTGTCTGTAAGTAGGCGACAAGTTCTTCCCATAAATTCTTGTATTTAAAAGGCGTAGCCTTATGATGACATCGTGACCACACATGTGTCATCCCGTCCGTGTGTGTGTCTGTCCCCTCTAATAAGAAGGCTAGGTCCTCCGTCCCATTTACTACACGTATGTACTTGAGGGATATTCGTAAGGCTTTACTGCAGAGTTGGAACTGGCTTAAGCCACGCTCATTCAGATACTGTGAGAAGAACCAATTAACAATACGAATCCTCACTTTGTGTATTTTTTTTCCTTGGCATTACAGCCCCAGTGGACCTAGGCCTACCTCCATGAACTTCTCCGACTTCGTGTAAATAATATTTCAAATTTCAGTTCCTACATCATGGCATATACACTGCTTCTCAAATGGAAAGACCAACCGGTTAATGCTGGTTAGGGAAATAATTGGTGTTTATTCTGAGAATCTGGGAAATACGTGAATACATTCTGCTGACAAAAGACATAGATTCTGAATACTGAATCGGATGGTACAGATAGTAACTGCTGTGCTTTATGTTAAGGTACAGTACGTACTGACATTCGAATCTTGTTCAGGACTGAAGTGTTTTTTAATTTACTCAGTTTTTCAGGAAGATACGAGACTCATACCTAATGACTTGTCTTCAAGTTTCATCTCCATGTCTTCTTTCTCTGATTAGTTTATTTCTGTATTTCCTCATTCTTTTCATTTCTTTCACGGTTAAAGCGACTGGGGCGTGAAGCTGACCACTCAGATAGTGCTGGGGTCAAGAAAATGTTGATCTATACATCCACTCAACCATACACGTTCATGGCGTACTGTTTAATTAGTTAAGCACAGGGACAGCTCTACCTTAACTTTACCTTTTGTGTCTAGTGTCTACGCTATTTCCTTTCTTCTCTCTGTCTATATATATTTCCTTCTAATTTTATTTCACCGTCTTTTCGAAATTCGTTCTTCCCTCGTTTCTCATCTCAGTTACTTGTTTTATTTTCCTCTCCCTTGACATGACTTTTTATCCTTGTTAAATTCCCTGGCAAAACAAGGCCTGCAGCTTAACCGTGCTCCTAGTGGCACGGAAGTTCCTCTGCATACATACATACATACACACACACATACGTACTTAGACAATGTGTTGGTGGTAAGGATTTGAGAAGTACGGATATCTGACGACCCCCAGTGGTGCGGCCTTCACTTCTGGTTCTGTAATCCGGTGAGAAATGTTACTAGGGTTAACACACCCATACAGACATGAGAATATAACAATACTCTCTTTCTGTACGTATCCATGTTAAAATGTTGATTTTGACAGATTTAGTCGAAACATGTCCTAAGTACAAGGAAGTTATACGTAACTTGACTAGCCAAAGAACAAATTCTTTGTTGGGGTTTTTCTTCAAGTAATTTGCATTAAAATAACTTAATTTTTTGTAACCCTTTTTTTTTACATATATTCCAACATGTAAATTTTTCTTCTTTGTCACTGCCGCATGGTGTTAGACCTTTTTCCAAGCAACGGGGCCCCAGTTGATGCAGATAGAGTTTGCAGTTTATAGTTACTATGTAATTAAGCTTTCCTTGTAACCAGACCAGAGACAGGGGAATGGAGAAAAATGGGTAAATGAGCTTTTAATATGAGCACGACATATGAATAATAAATAAAATCTTTATAATGAATAAAAAGTAAATGAAAACTTTTGTTTTTAGCACTTGAGTTTATACTGTAGCGTGTTTCCTAGGTAACGTGACAAGAAATTGTGCAGGTCTCGGATTTGGACGAATTTGTTTATTGGACAATCACTTTTTACACTCAAAAATACAATCACTCGCACTTACAGCGCCTTCAGACGTTTCCTCTTCAGTGTTATACACTCTCGCACCGCTATTCTCAGTGAAGTGTCTTCTGCTCAGAGTTTAACAGTACTGGTCTCAAGTCAAAGTCAAAGTCACATTGCGACTGACAGTCAGTCAGTAAGTCTTTTTCATTACTCTTTGACAGTTACGGTCTTGTTTTTGTGTGGCACCCTCTCTGACGAGAGGACGGGTCTGTCTCTTATATGTGCTGCGGGTCCTTGCCAGCGCAGTCTTTCTAGTGTCCGAGTCCCTTGGAACTCGCGACCATATTTTACTGTCTCAGATTTGAGACTTTCCTTTTCGTCGCCTCCTACGACTCGCAGAATATAACAGTTCATATTCGACCCCGCCTCTTGCCGAATACGAACTGTTATATCCTGCACTCGGACTGAATAGGGAACACCTTGTCGAAGGGTTAATTTCGCCTGCTGCTATGCAACAGACACTTGTTGCCACGGGAATACGTGTTTGCCTCAAACAATTCGTTTTTAACGGTGGAATCCCCACTGTGAAGACTTTCATCTCCGGGGCAACGATTTCCTAGGCCTTACTTCCTAGGAATTGATAGCCGTTGACTAGTGATGAACGTCTTATAGTCCGGCTTTCAGGTAGCACGTCACAATACGAATGCCATTCATTGGATGATTTCTTATCATTCAGATTCGCCTTTTACATATTGTCGCGTGTCTCGTAGATGTCGCGACAAAAAGTTTTGTGGGTTCCCAGATTTTAACAAATATTTTATTGGACAGTCAGTTTTACACTCACAAGTGTAATTATTCACAACTTCCTATTACAGTTATTTGCACCGCTGTTCTTTGTGAAGTGTTTTCTGTTCCCTTTGTCGGATGCGAGCTGGCTTCTGCTCTAGTCGGAGCTACGCTAAGAACTGACTGGTCTCGTCGAAACTGGACTTTTATAACTCGCACGCGGACTCAAAAGAGAGTACCAAGTCGAAGGGTTGACCTCGGCCGCTTCTATGCAAAAACTGCTTCCAATAATTCGTGTGTAACGGTGCAAGCTCCACTGTTAGATTACTAGCCGTTGGATAGCAATGGATGCGTTCCGGTTGTAGCGTTGTAGCGGGAACGTAGCTCGTTGCCTAGGAAATCAACCCTGATCTCCTTAACCATTCCGGATTCCTGGCGGCACGCCACAATATCCTTTGAATGTGAGTAGTTAAAACTACACGTATGTACCGTGTGCCGAATTATCATATGTAAGAAATGGCTGTTTTTGTAAGATATGAAATGCCGTTAGAAGCCGTGAACATTGTGCAGTACATTTCTTGAACGCTTGAGTCTAGAAGAACCGGCAGTCCCATAAAACTGTGCCCACGCGTGCTCTTTTCACGACGTTCGTAATAAACATACGTACATAAAGCCAGGTGAAATACAGTCACAACATCTCATATGGCTAGTCAAAGGATTTTCCGAATTTAATTCTGCTTTTGGACACCGGAAATTTCATTTGCATATTACAAGTGATCACTGGTTGCAAAGTTCAGCCAATAAACCACCAGCCGACAGAGAATGCACAATAAACTACTAATGAAAATGATGACTATTGTCCTCAGTACCATTATATATACTATATTAACCACTCCCATGTTTTATAAGATACGTATCTGCAAAAAATGAACGCATATTCGAGATGTAACATTTTTTCTTCTATCTGAAGCCTTCATCGACGTTTCGGAGAAGCGTTGAACAAGATATTCCAGACTATCGCTGTCAATTCTCAGAAAATAATATTTTTCTAAATATCACTCTTCTTCTTCTTCTTCTTCAGTAGCCCATGTCTTTAACTCAGAAACTAGCAAAATATGTTAATGGGACAGAGTCCGTCTTGACAAGTTGGAGAGTAGTCGCTAAAATGGTCAGGGTATAGCCGGCTTTTTACGGGATCCATAGACGCATCACCTGAATCGGAAATCAGAAAGTATTTAAAAGATTTCAATGATTATACAATATTGATAATCGAAACGTTGAATACTTTCCGATGATCATAATTCAGAGGGTCACGCGGTAACATAGTTAGTTGAGGCACTATGCTATAAGCCGGAAGGTCGCGGGTTCGATTGCCGATGAGGTAATTCAATTTTTTTTTCACTTTACCTAATCATTCTAACCACACTATATCCCTGGGTTTCGACGCATCCTCTAACAGAAATGAATACCATAAATTTTCCTAACAACTTTATCGTCATATGTGAAGCAATTAACTAGAAGATGTGGTAGCCTCGACGTTTCACAACCCTATAGGCCTCCACAGCCTATTACAGATTTACCTTTTTTCTGCAATATTCAGAAATCACAACAATTTTTTGGGTAGCCTTCAATTTGCTTGATATCAAATCCAGGTAATTGTATTCTTATATGAAGACCATATTCAATTTCTTGTTTTATCCCAAACGATTTGTAATACAAGAGCAGGAATGTATAAACTTCT
Source organism: Cryptotermes secundus (assembly GCF_002891405.2). Taxonomy (NCBI): domain Eukaryota; kingdom Metazoa; phylum Arthropoda; class Insecta; order Blattodea; family Kalotermitidae; genus Cryptotermes; species Cryptotermes secundus. Next base: position 3,706 of record NW_019723911.1, on the reverse strand, counting down.
GATGCGAGACAAATATGCCATTCAGCTCCGTAAATGTTATTAGAAATATTCCTTCGGAACAATGTAATTTCATGTCATTCATTACTTCGTGGTAAAAGATTCGAAATTCGTCACGAAATTAGGTTTGTATTCCACAGGTCTTCACAGATGGCGCCATACTGCAGCTATCCTTGAAGAACTGTAAAAAGTAACTATGGAAAACATACAGCCTGTGTAATTTCATGGCGAGTTGAGTGTGTCGTACCGCGAAATTGGATAGGATTCGCCTGTGTTTAACGAAACGACAAGAAAACTAATTTATGATGCTGCAATCTCGCAAACGTCATATAAGCAGCGTTAAGAAGACATATATATATATATATTCACTAATCACAGCAAGTTAAGAATAAGAAACATAAGAACAGATTTAAATATTTCTTTGAGCTGTATTTCTTTTAGCGACTGATTGGGGTGTCTTGTGAGCACAGCAGTATAAATTTCGGTAAATGTCTCATCAGATGAGCTACTTCCAACTTATCAATAAATGTTATATTTTAGGGTCCTGTTGCGCTGATTAACGTCCATGATGTGTATTTGTACCAAACGTCTTACAGTGCACACGATTTCACCTTTCTCTTCACTACATGTTTCGGCACTGATCTGCCATCTTCAGGTGTGGTTTTGTTTACGTCAAACCATTGCACTGAATGCCATCATGTCTCCTTTATAAAATGATTAAAATGTATATATGTCCTGTATAATAATAAAGTTTATATATTAAAACTTTTCAAGATTTATCATCTATACGTCTTACTTCAAATTTCGCGAGTTACGTCAATCCTCTCCTATGGGAGTACTCTTCCTATATTCTTGTGTATATTGTGTTCTGTGTTGTGTCCTTCCCTTGTGACTACGTGCGTTGTATTATTATTATTATTATTATCAATAAATATTGTACTCATGCGGTTAGTTATTTTACGGAGCGGGTTAGTAGAGGCGACTTATCTGTTTCACGTTCAGTATGATCCCCATTCTAACCTCGGTCGAAACACTGACTAACCTTTCCAAGATTCAGTTTAGCGAGACAGTTCTCTACGCCACAAGTCCAGCATTCATAATGGTGCTACCATGTTCCAGGCGACTAGACTGGAAAGATGTAGTTAATATTTCTCATGTAGGTAACAACAAAGGGTAGAAACCTCAGATCTGATATTTTCCCCCTCCCACTGGTGTCTGAAGGTGAAAAATAGCCTTTTTCCCAAAGTCGATAGGTAAGTTTCAAGCTTAATTAAACCTAGAGGAAGTGAGTTGAATAAAAACCTGTAACGATATGATATGTAGTCCATATCATGAGGAACAAGTTGGTTTTTCATTAGACTTTCTAGCTTCGATAGTTATCGAGATACAGAAGATAACGCAAACCTCCATTTCAGCCGAAATCGCGTTTTTTCGCTTTATAAAAACGGATGTACCGGGAGAACCGAGCAGAGTGTGAAAATATGTAGAAATAAGTATACGATATCTGATTTTTTTTTAAATGGTGAGCGACCTCTCTGGATGATTTCACATGGAATGACCCATAGGGTTTTGAGACGTCGAGGCTCCTATCTCTGTTCTTACCAGAATATTCAATTACTACTGAGAGTACAGAGTTAAAGAAAGCATACAAAACCAGTGCCTTCATTTTTATTCTTACAGTATCCAAAAAGGAGCATGCCGCTTCCAGTGACTTCAGCCTCTTGGTTTCACAATTTATGGTTCTAGCTAAGTGTCTCACAGGCATAATGAGTTCGGATGTCACTGATACTCTACTCTATACAACGCATTGTTTATTATGCAATAATCTTTACCGACATTGTGTTAAACGCCACTCCCCTGTGATACTCTTCCATGATTTTGTGCAATAATGAGCTATTGAACATGAAGTACAATGACAGAAATCGGCAGTCGGTTGGGTAGCACTGCCGCTTTATGTTGTGGAGATCCCGGAAATAAATCTCTGGCCCGAAACCAGCTGTTTTGACTAAGGTCATTAGTGGTCTTGCCAAGCGTCTCCATGGTAATCCTTCTAAATGCTCCCTACATTATTACGTATCTCGTGGCTCGACATTATGTAGTCTGAGCTACTGACATTCAAATGACTATATTGGTGCGTGTTTCCTATGTAACGCTACAAGAAAACTGTGTGGGTTTCGGATTTGACGAACACGTTCATTGGAGTATCACTCAGTTTCATTCACTATTACAATTGTTCCCAAATGACGCCCTTTCAGACGAAGCGACCTAATTAGCCGGTCGTCTCTCTGCGTTGGTTCCTCAACGTTTATATTTGCACCGCTATTCTCATGTGTCTTGGCTCATCGCTCTTTGTAGCTGGACTGACTCCTGCTCTAGTGGAAGCTGGACTGACTCCAGCTCTAGTCGAAGCTGGACTTATTCCTGCTCTAGTCGAAGCTGGACTGATTCCTGCTCTAGTCGAAGCTGGAATGACTCCTGCTCTAGTCGAAGCTGAACTGACTTCTGCTCTAGTTGAAGCTGGACTGACGCCTGCTCTAGTCGAAACTGAACTGTCTTCTGCTCTAGTCGAAGCTGGACTGATTCCTGCTCTAGTCGAAGCTGGAAAGACTCCTGCTCTAGTCGAAGCTGAACTGACTTCTGCTCTAGTCGAAGCTGGACTGACTCCTGCTCTAGTCGAAGCTGAACTGTCTTCTGCTCTAGTCGAAGCTGAACTGACGCCTGCTCTAGTCGAAGCTGGACTGACTCCTGCTCTAGTCGAAGCTGAACTGTCTTCTGCTCTAGTCGAAGCTCAACTGTTATATCCTACACTCGGGCTGAACAGAGAACAGTTTGTCGAAGGGTTCAGTTTCGCTGCTGTCATGCAAACGACTCTCTCGTTGCTACGGGAATACCCGTTTACTTGTGGGCGTTGCTATAATGCAACTGTCTCAAACAACTCATTACTTAAGCATTGCTAGCCTCTTTGTAACCGTGGAAACCCCACTGTTAGGCTTTCGTGTTGTTTAAGGGATTTCCTAGGCAACGGGCTGCTTATATTTCGTTGCCTAGGAATTGCTAACCGTTGACCAGCGATGGACATCTTATAGACCGACCTTCCTGGCGGCACGTCACAATATGTGTGTACACCAGTAAATAGTAGTTGATTGAGGCACTAGGTTACAAGTCATAATATCGCGGGTTCGATTCCTCTGTAAGTCATTTGATTTCTCAATTTACTTAATCCTTCCAGCCCCACTATGGCCCTGGGGTCGACTTAGCCTCTAACACAAATGAATACCAGGATTTTTCCTGGGGGTAAAGGGACCCCGGCGCATGAGACTGATTACCTCACTGTCATCTGTGAGCCGATCATCTAGAAAATGTGGGAACTTCGACGTCACAAGTCCCTATTGACCTTCACGGCCTGTTACAGGGATAGCTTTACATTTGTCGTTTTTACTTTAATTCATTCATTCATTCATTCATCAGTAATCTGTCAGACGACAGGTCCACAGTCTCTTCCAAAACAGGTCCTCCACTTAATGCGATCTAGAGCTTTCTCCTTCAAATGAGAATATCCTCTTCTGTCCCCAAGGTCATCCAGCATCTTCTTACGTCTTCTTCCTCGTCTTCTGGTCACTTCTGTCCACCCCTCTATCTTCGCATACATGGTTCTCTGTTTTTGGAAGGAGACTATCCAGGAAAAGTGATAATATGGTAGTTTTTCCAT
>NW_019723910.1:648842-650337 GCF_002891405.2 Cryptotermes secundus | reverse complement strand
TGAATTACTGTTATTTGCAATGTCAAGATTATACAAATTTTGAATTGACTTCACTGGTTTCATCTAGTAAGCTGTGTTCTCATGTCTAAGTCTGTCAGTTAATGAATACAATTTTTTTTTAATTAGAACTGGTTGTTCTTTTCAATGAATGCAGACCAAAAACATACTCCTGTTTGTTTACCGCCACTAAGGACCACAAATGGAGACTGCATTTCTTTCTGCTTCTGCTGCAAGAGGCTAAGCGTTCCGAGTGGGTGTCTGTTGAGCTCATCTGTTTCATCAACTGGGGGGTGGGGAATTAATCTTCTTCAGATGGGGCACAGTCTGTTTGCCCTTACACACTGTGTAATATCTGCAGCTCCTGTCACTGATTATCCTAACAACTGGCCACATTTTAAGTTATTCCGCTGCTTGAAGTCATCAATTTCTCCCAATTTCCAACCCATGGTCTGTGTCTATGTTTACTAGCCTAATGACAAATGAACAAATATGCTGTGTGTTTTATGAGGAGGCTCCATCTGCCTTGTCACAAAGTTGCAGTATTCACTTCTGTCCCAGGACTGAAGCTACTGTGTATGTTTGCAGTCAGCAGAAAATAAATGCACAAAAAGTGTGGATGGATATCTATCTGCTATGTGGAATCGTGGACATGTAACAATAACTAAAATTTGCTTCCTTATGGAGCACCATATAGAAATAGCATCAGATGGTTTCACAGTCTCGTGTGCAGCACGTCCTTCTATAGAACTTTCTAAAAGTTATTTAGTACATGTTTCGACTTATAAGGTCATCATCAGGTGTTTTAAAATCATATATTATAATTGAGGAAACTGCTGTGCTTCCATATTGTGGTTTTTGGTCATCACTATGCAGTCCCTTCTATGTGCATGTATATACAAAGTGGCTGGTTGCTCTGCCTGCTGCATTATGCAGTGCAAGAGGGACACGCAGCATAACACAACACACAGAACAACCCACCACTTTGTATATACATGCGCGTAGAAGGGACCGCATAGTGATGACCAACAACCACAATGTGGAAGCATAGTAGTTTCCTCATTTATAATTTTAAAACACCTGATGATGACCTTATAGGTCGAAACATGTAGTGAATAACTTTCAGGAAGTTTTACAGAAGGACATGCTGCACGTGAGACTGTGAAACAGTTTAAGGTCTTTCATTCTGGTCCGTCACACTAACCAATTAACAATCAAGTTCCTTCCGTCAAATGTGACACTTTTTTAAGTTTTCCACCTCGTCAGCACCTGCCTTACATGTTTCGGCTCACCACGGAGCCATCATCAGAGGCATTTATAGTAGAAAAAGAAATCACCAACACACAAAACTTCACTTTGTCCAAGATAGCCACGTTCCAGTTAATTAAAATAATTACAAATAGTTAAAATTACCCAGAATGTCGGTTCACTAAAAGTTTTTCACACACCACAGTAGCTTCCTTATTTGATTCGTCGTTAATTCTGTAAAATTATGTTT
>NW_019723910.1:598831-647973 GCF_002891405.2 Cryptotermes secundus | reverse complement strand
AAGACAATAATCTCACCACCCATGAGAGGGTAATCATGATAGTGTTGGTCAGCAGAGGGATCCTACAATTAAATGTGGGCTCTAACCCATTGGGGAGAGGGGGGGGGTATCCTTTGTATTCCTGAAGCTCGAACTCTGGTAGATATGAAGGCATCATCTGTGAGCAGAAATATCTGTACACAGATGCGAGTGGGGACCGAACTCAGAACTTTCTGAATGGGTATAACAGCTTACCCCAGGACCTTTTTCTTAAGGACCTAATTTAAGTGGCTCTAGTGTTGCTCCCAGCTCAGTCACCATGTTAATATGACTAATGGTAGACAACTAAAAGAAATTCCTGTTACTCATTTCTGTTAAGAGGCTGAGATGACCCCAGGGCCATAGTGCAGCTGGAAGGATTAGGTCAATTGAAAAAAATTAATGACCTAGTCGGGACCTGAACCCACGACCTTCCAACTTGTAGCATAGTGCCTCAACCAACTATCCTACCACTACTAATATTAAAGAGTAATGATTAATGTGTTTCTACTAAAATCCCTAACAAGACTGCAGTATATGATTAAATATGGTACATCATTTATGAAATACTTAAAATATAAATGCACAATTAAAACCTATTATAGTGTCAATATCTCTTAATCTGAATAGGCCTATGTTGCACATAAAGAATCTGCTAATGACTCACCAAGCTCAACTTCATTCCAAGCTCCACGTTTGCCTTCTTCTTCCTGACATGTCTTCTCTTCAATCATTTGCCTCTGAAAGTCCTATAATATAAATTCTGTATGAGATTAACAGAACGCAAATGCAGTCCAAAAATTATGAATTCAAAATTACCTTGAGCTAGACTGAAATCTGAACTGCTTACCCACCAACCACTGTATAAAAAATTACTTCACTGTGAAGTACTGACTACACTGTGTAGGATTGGAGCTTCTGACAGCAGTGGTTTTGAAGACTTCTGTCATCTGGGATATAATGTTGTGTAGTCTGTCGAAAGTCAACAGACATTCTGCAGAAACAAGTCGCCTCCATCTTCAGGGTTGAAGAATAAATCAAGTAAGAAACCAGCACTGGCAGGTAACAAAGCCAAGCTTCCTACCTGCTTCATGTTGGCTTCTTGTTTCGTTTATTCTTTGACCCTGAAGAATCAGGTGACATGTTCCCCCGGAAATTCAGATGATACACCAGAAGACAGAATTCTTCTGACTATACTGATCATCTTGAAACTTCTTTGCCAAAATATCTTTTTAATATCATAGTATGCTTTAAAGTTACAGAGCTATTAGAAACATACTTTCATTCTGCCAAGCACTGTACACCTGCCAAACTAATTCTGAGTTTGCAGCAAGAATACTGTGATGATTAGCATTCAATTCACTTTGTAATGAATAAAATTAGAAGAACTATTGGTTTTTCATTTAGTCATGTTCTGAGCTATTTATTCATCCCTATTTCAATTTCACTTATAATTCCTAGTAGTGTCTTTTCTACCCTTGTATCATGCACATGGCACAGGGAGAAAAAGTAATAAAATATGGGGGGGAAAAAAAACTGGATTTGAGATTCTTGTAGAGGAGATTAAGAAAGGCACTATCTTCTGGGAAGTAACATCTTGTAAGTCCAGACATTCCTTCAAAATGCATATGGACCTTATCACTATACGGTATTTTATTCCAGAAGGTACCACTTGTCAAGAAGAAGAAGAAAAAGGTTCTCCCATCTTAACTATCACATTCTTATTGTACAATGAGTACTTTCATTTCTAGGATTTCTGTTGGATGTTTCCAGTTTAGTAATTTATATAACCATTATCATGGAATTAAACTGTAATTAAAATATATTCTAATTCTGTTGCAGCTGCAGTAAATAACTGTAGATGGGCAATGGACTCTATCTAGTCTTGACACATCCTAAATCAAAGTACCTTGCCAAGTGTACATTTATCTGCAGATGGTTATATTGCACTCACAAGTAGTTCCTGAGCGTCCTCATCCCTGTTGCCAGCCAAACCATAAATGGGGACGTCACCCAACGTACAGCAGAATTCTGCAGTAGCATTCAGCACAATGGAACCACCTTCCGTGTTTCCTTCTGAGTTTCTCTCCAGTACTGACTCTGCCACCTACAAACATAACAAATCACAAACAGTTAAATTATGTAGCTATACAGCATTCTGTTTGTAGTATCCATAAATGCAAAGCTGTCTCTATGCTTAATTAGTTATGATCTATTTTTCTTATTGCTAGTGGGTTGGGACTAAGTCCCTTGTACTGCGGCCACTTCTGGCCTATTGTACGAGCCCCAGATGATAGATGAGGGTGATTGTGGAGCAGTTGGTGGAATGAAGATTGGCAGGGGAAACCGAAGTACTTGAAAACCTGCCCCAGCGCCACTTTGTCCACCACAAATCCCACTTGACCAGACCCGGGATCGAACCCGGGCCATGGTGGTGGAAAGCCAGTGACTAACTGATTGAGCTATGGCATGGCCTTAGTTATGCTCTAGATGATGGTGAGTGGCCTGCTCCATGCCACTCCACACCCGGGGAAAGAGCCCCTGGTGTCTATTTAACAGGAGGCCATAACACATCTCAATAACCACAACACAAGAAAGGATGATAGTGTAAAAAAAAAGTATAGCTCTCCCAGTAAGAGGCTGTGGAGGCCCATAGGGGTGTGAGACGTCGAGACTCCCATACTTCCTCGACAATAAGCTCACAGATGGTGGTGAGGCTGTCAGCCTTACATGCTGGCCACTCTTTATCCCCCAAAGAATATTCCTGGTACTCATTTCTGTTAGAGGCTGAGTTGACCCCAAGGTCATAGTGTGACTGGAAGGATTCGGTCAGTCTAAAAATCCAATTACCTAACTGGGAATCGAACCCATGACCTTTCAGTTTGTAGCACAGAAAGAAAGGATGATATTACTTAAATGTGAAGATATGATTTACTGGTTTGAGGCCCACCACAAGAAACTGTGAGAGTAAAAATTTAATAGCCCTCAGGTTAAATTACAATATAGTCTCTAGGGTAAATTGGTTTTGTACAGTAACCAAGGAGGAAACATCATAATGAACTTTACTACAAAGTTCTGTGCAACATTTTATAACTGGAACATATGGAGACACTGTGTAGGAACTAAACATGGCACAGGATTCTGTAGCTAGGGACAATTTCATCACCTCCCACCACCTATCAATAGCGCTGCTCCTCTCTCGTCTCAGAGAGAAAATGCAGAGAGGCAGGTAAGGGGAAGCTGGCCTTGACTGAACAAGAGAAATGACCCTTACTACAGCCAAACATTTGTGAGAAGGATTAAAAAGGAACTCTGATGATGTGATGTACCTTTTCTACACTGTTCTTTGATTCTACAACAGCCTCCTGTAGCTTCAGTCTCCATACTTTCTTGAGGGCTATCTGAAGCTCCAGTTCACTGTCATTAGGCTCAGTCTTGATGTTGGACAGTATCTCTTCTGGCGCTGAAAGTTGTGTCCGATTATTAATAACATTCAAAACTGCTCCTGCACCACATTTCCTTTCATGATTTCACAACACATTTTGTAGACGAAACTATATAGCATCAAATGGCTGATGTTTGGTAAATAATGTATTCAAAAGTCTTGGTGCTTGTCACCGGATTAGGGATACTAAGTCCAATCAACATTTGCTTGGTGGTACTGTGAAAAACCATGGAAAAACCTAAGTTAGGTTAGTCAGATGTTCCAGAGGAGATTCACGAACACAAGAACCCAGTTCCCCTACCCCCCCTTTTTTAGTTCGAACTGTGGAAGTAACATGAGTCTGTACTTACGTATGATTAGGCGTGTTTATCTTTTCTTGTAGCAGTTCAATATTTTTTTGTGCTGATCTGTGTTCTATTTTAAACTTACGACAACAAGCTCTCGTTACCTCACTCGGTTCACTACTATCATTGATGAAAACTTGAGTGTCATCACCAGGGCCCGGATTTTGATGACCTGAAAATATTTAAAAAATGACCTATAAAAGGACCGAAAAAAAATCCAGAAAAATGACCTAAAATATGACCCAAAACTGTAATATGCAGGGCCCGGATTTTGATGACCTATAAAATGGCCGAAAAAATCCATAAAAATGGCCTAAAGGAGAAAAGAAAGAACACTTAGCTTTCATGTTATTCACATTTCAGAAAACATATGAAGAAAAATTCCCTAAAATGGCCAAAAATGACAAGAAATACCCTTAAGTCCAAAAATTTACCCCCAAAATGAAAAAATGACCTTAAACCTAAAAATGTCAAAAAATTTACATTTCTGTTACCAGCAGCTCATATTTCGGATTTATATATTTAAGAGCATCGCATAGGATACAAGGGGGAAAAATGACATGTCATCAAAATCCGGGCCCCGGTCGTCACCATTAACCACTTAACGAATCAAATTCTTTATGTTCTTTATAGACTTTCACCGACATTTTGTCCCCCCGCTCGATGGCACTATCTTGTTGCATTGACAATTTGTTTCTCCCGCATTATGCGATTCGACATCATTTTCACACTGGACCGGATTTCCAAAGGACGTAGCTAGCTAGTGATGCTTGAAGTGCCTCTATTCTACGATCCTGAAATCTGCATGCAAGCCCTACCTGGAGTGGTAGGATTGGTTTATACAAATAAAATGAGGCACACATTGCTGTACATGTTTTTATTTCTAGCATGGAAGTCAGATTTTGATGGGAATATTCTCTTTGGATTTCATGTTTCTTCTCATATGTTAATTTGTTATAGGTTATGTGGCATCAAACAGTGCAGGGCATGTTGCACGAAGGGGGTGAAAAGAGGAATGCATATAGGATATTGGTGGGAAGGCCAGGAGAGACACCACTGAGAAGACCAAGGCATAGGTGGGCAGATAATATTAAAATGGAATTTTGAAAGATAGGATGGGATTGGATTGATCTGGCTCAGGAGAGAGACCATTGGAGGGCTCTTGTCAACATGATAATGAACCTTCGGGTTCCACAAAATGCTGGGAAATTCTTGAGGGGCTGCACAATTGGCGGCTTCTCAAGAAGGTCTCAGCTCCGTAAGTATGTAAGGCATCAAACAGTACAATTAACCTGTAAAAGCCAGTTGCACATACACACACCTGTCTACATGGAAGGGGTTCATTTGGCTTATAAAGTGCATGTTTTCTTTATCTCCTGTCATTAACATTTAATGATTTCATTATTACAGGTCAAATTATGAATTACTGTTTTCAAAGGCTGACAATGAAGACAGATTTGCTGCTAATTTGAAGGGTGACCAAAGCAATACATTCTGGAGGCCCAGCTGTGCCATCACATGATAGTTCTTATTCTGATATAAAGAATAGTTGGGCCACTGATCCCAAAAACATGTTCCAAACTAATACATACACTTACCTTGATGCTCATGCCTTTTCCATGTTGACTCCTCCTAACATGAAAAAGTATTTTGTACACAATTTTATAACCTCTATCACAAATAATTTCATGTTCCTGCCTACATCAGTTATTCAGTGTTGTCAAGTAAGAACATAAAATGTAATTCATATAGTTAAATCTTCATATAAGGCCACGCCATTGCTCAAGTGGTTAGTCACTGGCTTCCCACCGAAATGGCCTAGGTTCGATCCCGGGTCTGGTCAAGCAGGATTTGTGGTGGACAAAGTGGCGCTGGGGCAGGTTTTTGAGTACTTCGGTTTCCCCTGCCAATCTTCATTCCACCAATTGCTCCAAAATCACCCTCAGCTATTATCTGGGGCTGGTACAATAGGCCAGAAGTGGCCACAGTGTAGGGGACTTAGTCCCACCCCACTAGCAATAAAAATAATAATAATAAATCTTCATATATCTTATTTTGACACAGAACCAAGACAAAATGTATACTCTTGATATCTGTGTAACATGTACCAGTCACATGATGTCACAAATCCCAGGAACTTCTGAAAGTAAAGCTGCTTGGCCTGTTCTGCCCACAGGATGATGCAGTTCTGTGGCCATTTTCACCCCATGGCTACGGACTGATGTAAGCTCCCATGTTTGGTTTATCATTACTTCACACTGAATTAAATGCCTGAACATGCTGTCCTTTGAATTATAACTGGCAGAGTTGATATATTTGATCAAAGAGGGGAGAAATATTATATGACAGCCTCAAGACCCTTTCCTAAACCTAGTTGCTATCTATGAAATTTAAAAGCACAAATTAAAATTGAAAGATGGGGAATATGTTACTTGTAGTCAGTAATAATAAAAAACAATTTATCGCTTTCACAGGAATTACTGCGACAGAAGATTTAAACAGTAATCTCTTGAAGTTCGATACCTGTAATGATTTCCTACATTGTTCTCAATGAAGTCATGGGGAATTTAGTATTTCAAGGTCCCAAAATGAAAATTTTTTTAAGTGGTCAGCATTCCTACTTCTTATTCAGGTGCTCCTAGATTTGATTTCAGCATGAGGAGCACCCATACTGACTATTATTATTGCAGTATTCCTTGGTTTTTCCAGACAAATGCTGTAACAGTACCTTATATCAGATCATGCGTACTTCCATGCATATACATACCTTTAAATTTCTCATCCATAATCATGCTACTGACTGATGTTATAAACTGTGCTGTTGTAAAAAAATGTTAGGTGTTGTTAATGAATCCAAGAATCAAGTAACAGAGGCCAACTTCCCCCCTCCCCCCAGAATTACAATGCAGCTAAATTTGTAAGGGATGAAAGTATTGACATGTAGACCCATTGCTAGGGAAAGACTCGGCAAACAAGCCCACAACAAATATGCAATCAACAGAGTAGACACATTTCTAGGCAATGGCCACAATACGCACACACACACAACAGAACTGGTGCTGCAAGAGGTGTTTTCTATGTCGGTTCACATATATCCATTGTTAGGCAACAGATGTGTTTTCTGTGCTGTGGTCTGAACCGAGGCTATATAACAAGAAGCCAACAATAACTGACATTTCGGTTGGAAGTCAGAATAGATCCTGTGAAGTGTCCAGCTGGAAGCGGACAGTCTGTCAGACAGTCATTTATGAACTGCTGTAACCAGTTACATAAAGGTCCTCAAGCGGTTAGATGCTGGCTTCCCACCGCGGTAGCCCGGGTTCGAGCCCAGATCTGGTCAAGTGGGATTTGTGGTGGACAAAATGACACTGGGGCAGGTCTTTTTCTGAGTACTTCGGTTTCCCCTGCCAATCTTCAATCCACCAATTGCTCCACAATCACCCTCACCTATCATCTGAGGCTGGTACAATAGGGCAGAAGTGGCCTTAGTCCCGCCCCACTAGCAATAAAAAAAATACATAAAGGTCCAATAAACTCGATCATCAAACCCAAAACCCGTCTTGTCATACAAACCCAGGACACGTGACAGTATTTATTGGTGAGAACAGTTGTGTCATCAGGTAGGACTGTCTCTGGCACAAGGGTGACTGCACATTGCAGATGATAACCAGTACTCCCAGTGGCATGGGAGCTAATTTACTGCAGGGAAAAATTGCAGATGGTTGGGGAATCAGATAAAAGCATAAGGCCATAACTCAAACTCAATAATACAGCAAAATAAACACCCACCCAAAACATCATCAGTTTTAAATGTCAGCAGAACCATAAAGAAATGCATAGGATATTTACATAAAAGAGGGTTTTCAAGTAGTGACATCTGGTTCCTAATTAGTAAATTCTGACAGGTGGTTTACATGATTTCTTCAGTCTCACCAATCAAGTGCTGGGAATGTTTACATCCACTTCTCTCCCAGTTCATCATACACACTCATCCTAAGCAACTGAATAAGGATCACTGAATAGAACAAAAATTAGCAGCCTACCTGTATGGAAATGCTACATTACTGAACTACAGCCTAACATCTTCTAAACTGCATGCAATACAGATATGTACAATCATTAGTTTACATCATGATAGGATTTGTTCTTTCACATTCATCTCCTGCATCAAGCTGAATAAATGGCCTAAGAGGCCAAGTGACTTGCTGCACGGAAGTTTCTACCTCACCCAAGCAGAAGTATCTGTTCTGTGCATGGGATACTGTTGCTTTTTTTGTCAGTACCGCAATTTATAGTATTTACATCTGTAAGGAAGGAAGTAACACTCAAATTCTGAAATTAAAGTATTCTTATGTAACAAGAGAACCAAAAGCAATAACAAATTGGGAATCAGGATTTGAATCATATACACAACAAATCCTACCGCAATACTCGCACATTGCTTCAGCAGCCTTGGCTACCAATCATACAGATAAGGATAAAGGTAGAGTACGGTAAAGTTGTCCTTGTGCTTAACTAATTAAGCATTACACCATGAAGGGATATGGGAGCGTGCAAGTATAGATCCACTGAAAAGGGTACAGATGTAAATTTCATAACTTTGGATATTCTCTGTTAGGTCTGTGACGGATTTCAAATGTCTTCTGACAAAGAAAAAACTAACTCCCATTCCTCTCTGCAACAGAAGAAAGTAAATGCACCACCCCACTAACTGCCAAATATATGTCCATTTTGCAGGTGGTCGACCGTTCACTGCCTGCATCTGTTGCTGTCATCTGTCTCTTCAATCTACTTACGGTTAAGAACAATGGACTGTGAGTGGAAATATCACACACAAGTGACCCTACCTTCTCTGAGACCTGTCTGTCTGACCACTACCTTATCAGCTAGACTGGTACAGTGTGTGTGTGTCAATCAAGTCATCTACTGCAGTCTNTCACTGAATAGAACAAAAATTAGCAGCCTACCTGTATGGAAATGCTACATTACTGAACTACAGCCTAACATCTTCTAAACTGCATGCAATACAGATATGTACAATCATTAGTTTACATCATGATAGGATTTGTTCTTTCACATTCATCTCCTGCATCAAGCTGAATAAATGGCCTAAGAGGCCAAGTGACTTGCTGCACGGAAGTTTCTACCTCACCCAAGCAGAAGTATCTGTTCTGTGCATGGGATACTGTTGCTTTTTTTGTCAGTACCGCAATTTATAGTATTTACATCTGTAAGGAAGGAAGTAACACTCAAATTCTGAAATTAAAGTATTCTTATGTAACAAGAGAACCAAAAGCAATAACAAATTGGGAATCAGGATTTGAATCATATACACAACAAATCCTACCGCAATACTCGCACATTGCTTCAGCAGCCTTGGCTACCAATCATACAGATAAGGATAAAGGTAGAGTACGGTAAAGTTGTCCTTGTGCTTAACTAATTAAGCATTACACCATGAAGGGATATGGGAGCGTGCAAGTATAGATCCACTGAAAAGGGTACAGATGTAAATTTCATAACTTTGGATATTCTCTGTTAGGTCTGTGACGGATTTCAAATGTCTTCTGACAAAGAAAAAACTAACTCCCATTCCTCTCTGCAACAGAAGAAAGTAAATGCACCACTCCACTAACTGCCAAATATATGTCCATTTTGCAGGTGGTCGACCGTTCACTGCCTGCATCTGTTGCTTTCATCTCTCTCTTCAATCTACTTACGGTTAAGAACAATGGACTGTGAGTGGAAATATCACACACAAGTGACCCTACCTTCTCTGAGACCTGTCTGTCTGACCACTACCTTATCAGCTAGACTGGTACAGTGTGTGTGTGTGTGTGTGTGTGTCAATCAAGTCATCTACTGTAGTCTTCAGTACAATCAAAGGGCCTGTAAGAATACAGCTGAAGAACTGAGGCTATACATAAACATTTAACCTGAACACTAAACACATTCAAATTTAAAATGACATTTCAGAATTCCTACAGCACTGTACAATTACCACATTTCTGCACAGATACACACCTGATGGTCCATCTCTGCAGTTTGCATTACATTCCTGAACAGGTCACATTTTCCTTCTTCCATTTACATCAATTTAGGAACCCCTTCTGCTCTCACCATTTCCCTAACCTCCCCCTTCTCCCAATGTACTCAAACTTTGTAAACATCTCAACTCACACCACTTTACCTTCAGACTCCTCTTCATTCTCTTCTGCAACTCTGCTTTTGCTTAATTCCCTTCTTTTCCTCTAATGGGTGGGGCGTGCAGAGGAAGTGGTGGAAACAGACATCCGTCAGGAAGGCAAAAAGAAGCAAAGAAAAATGGTGCAGGAAAATTATGTATGGAGAAGCCAAAAGTGGAAGGATGAAGATTCTAAGAAAGTTAGGGAAAGAAGGAAGTGGGAAAGGAAAGTGAAGTAAGGACTGGAAAGAAGGTGATGTAATTAAAGAAAGGAAACTGATCGGGTCTTGAAAAGAAAGAGATTCAGCAAAAGGCAATATGGAAGAAGAGCAGAAAGGAGAAGTGAGATAGTAAGAGAAATGAGAGCTATGAAGATAGCAAGTGGTGGAATGGGGGAGTTTGGGAATGATACTCATAGAAAGGAAATTAGAAGGGGTCAGGAGAGGAAATGATAATTTGAAAACAGTTCAGGAAATTTACGAAGGCAGCATTTACAAAAGAGGGTAACAGAGGAGCTGAGAAGTTCAGGAGTGCAGAGGACGGTAAACTGACAGACAGAAGATATGAAGTGCAATAGAAATGTTCAGAAATATAGTAGTAGTAGTAGTAGTAGTAGTAGTAGTAGTAGTAGTACTGAGACTGAAACTCTTCAGAAAACTCAAGCGGAAAAACATAAATGCAAATTGTCAGAGAAGGTTGTGGCAGAAGAGACAACGGTTAAAATAAATGTAAGTATAGGAAGGAACAGTGAAGGAGAGCAGGACAGTAAGTTGGTGACTATGATGATATGCTATACTGAACTATAATATACCAAACACACAGTCTGCTAGACAAAACAATAAGATGATCCACACTATACTTTGACGTGTCAATTTTTAAAACACGTTATTGTGCTGTGCACTCATGACTGAAGGAACTGCAGCACCTGCTACACTCTTCTAACCTAACTAAAGTGCCTTCCCTTCACTAACCACAATACACATGTAATAGCACATTCAGATGTAAGTTGGACACCGAACATAAAAAGCAAGAGACAGATGCATAATAAGGTCAAGCTATCCCTGTAAGAGGCTGTGAAGGCCCATAGGGTTGTTAGACGTTGACGCTCCCACAATTTCTATACAATTGGCTCACAGATGGTGGTGAAGCTGTCAGCCTTACACCAGAGAGAGATACATAGCAATCGTAACACAGAAACTGGAGGACACAGCTTTCAAATGCCACCAGCCTGTGACTTCCAGTAAATGCTTATCTTGTGTGGAAGCCATACACTTTTCCAGTGTGTGCACAAACTAAAGCCAAGTACCATGGTGTCCAAAGCTGGATACAATAGACAGACTGCAGATACTTGAAATCTGCAAGTGGTAAGATAGTTTTCTATATTATATTATACTAATGTACAATAAACTGTAGTAAACTGTACTATAATGTACCACATTGCTTTGTACTAAAATACAGGGTGTCCCAGGAGTTTGGTGCCATACTTCAGGAGCGTACTGAGGGTTCCCTATAGAACAACTTTGAAATAGGAACCCATGTCCACAAACGTAAAATAGCAGCGCTAGGGTGGCATTTAAAATCATTTAATTTAAACTTGGCGCCGCATTGTCGAACTGCATTGCATAGAGGTACGGCCATCCACCAGCACTCGTGTCATTGCCAAGATTGTGGGGACATCAAAATCAAATGTTTGGAGGATCCTGCATGACCAACAACTTTATCTGTATCATCCAACGCGAGTACACAACATAGGTCCAGCTGACTTTGTACTAAGAGTATTCAGCCCAATTTCCTGAATCACATGTTATTCACAGACGAAGCACAGTTTACAAGGGACAGCTGGTTCAACTGTCGAAACAGCCACGTTTGGGCTGAAAAAAACCCCAACGTTACTGTAGTTGGTTACCACCAGGCGCAATTTTCCATCAATGTCTGGGCGGGCATCATTGGCGATCACTTGATTGGGCCTTTCCTCGTACCACCATGACTCAATGGGTCCTTTTACAAGGTGTTCCTGGAACATATCCTTCTGACTTTGCTAGAAGACGTGCCACTGACTGTGTGGAGGCAAATGTGGATACAGCATGACGGAGCGCCGGCACGCTTCAGCATTGTATCACGAACTACCTGGATGCTGCTTTTCATGGTCGTTGGATAGGAAGAAGAGGCCCAGTGCCATGGCCACCCCGATCCCCAGACTTGACACCTCTGGACTATTTTGTCTGGGGCCATGTGAAAAGCCTGATCTATGACACACCTATGGATAATGAATTTGAGCTGTTCGCCAGAATACTCACATGTGACGTGATCCGTGAGACACCTGGAATATTTGAAAGGGTGAACCAAAGTTTCTTTCGTTGATGTAACGCATGCATTGAAAATGGAGGGCACCAATTCCAACATCTACTCTATCAGGTGTCTTAAAGAGTTTGGAGGGGTAATATGCCTGTGCATGCTCTTCGACATTCAGGCACAAAGTTTAAACAAAATGATATTAAATGCTGCCCTAGTGCTGCTATTTTACGATTGCAGAGATGGATTCCTATTTCAAAGTTGTTCTATAGGGAACCCTCAGTACGCTCCTGAAGTATGGCACCAAACTCCTGGAACATCTGTATAGCTTGCAACAGGATGCTTAAATATAGAAGTGGTAATTTATACTGTGGTCTTCTGAGTAGGTGGTTACCAGCATTTTGGAGGAACCTGTCATCTTCATCATCACATGTACCTTGAAGATGCAAGCAACAGAGTCCTCCAAAACACTGATAACCACCCAACAAACCCCACGATGTCAACACAGAATACCACAATCTAAATCTTCATTGCTGTGAATAGTTTTAGTTATGTAACAACAGCTCACTGTCACTAATCAATCTCTATACATAAAATTACAGTTTTTAATTAAGCACTGAACAGTCTGAACTTTCTGTGTCTCACACTTACACAGATATTGCATGCAAACTGGACAGTACAAAAGGGGAGACCTTGTCCACCTGCTTCTCATTGGAGGTTCACCTTCTGATTTATGGGTACTTTAAAAGCTGATGGAATCACAAGAAATTTGAATATATTTTCAATATCAGACTGACTTCCATTTAACCCAGATGTTAAAGTATTACTTATATGTAGTAGCTAAATGTGGAAGATAATTTAGTCTGGAAATTCTCTTCTGTTCACAGATCTCAGGAACAATTGAGGATCCCACAGTGTACAAAGAAATCAAAGCAGTCCTCCAGAAACTAGGCTATGCTAAAACAGCACCAGATCCACAGTGATGTTGGGTTGGATGCTGGAACTAAAACTTGCTACACATGCAAACTTCTATTTAGCCTGCTGGAACAGTCAATATTAAAGCGGCTACTTGAATGAAGTATTAAGCAAGTACTTTCCATCAGGGGCTTCTTGTAGTTCAGCTGTGTGAAGTAAAATGAAAGGGAGGGAGATGATGTTTCTTCATTGCCCAAGTTGAAAACGTGTAATATTTACAACACTGTCACTTCTATAGTGAACAGATCCATAACAGAAAGTGTGCAGTCAGGGTACACTTCTTGCTATCTGTACATTAGTTTAATCTCTGTTTATTGTAATCTGTATATTACAATTGTATGTCTGTTGTTAAAATAAATACATGAGCTATGTAAACATCTCTTGGTTACTGGAATGCGTTTTTGATTTCTAATTTTGGTTGTGTTGCCTTGTCTGCATATTTTTCATTCTCCTTTTCAATTCACTGTACTTCTCCATACAACACATTCCCACTGCAGGAAAGATTATCAGAAGAAAAAAGGAGCCTGGGGAAATACCTGTGATGTGAGAAGAATGGTATCTGACACTTCACTACCACTGCCATCCACTGATGTTTCCACCAGGGTGAGTCGTCTTACAGCAAACCTTTTCCATTCTTTGTTTTCCCCAAAATGCTCCTCCTCTCATCTGATTTCCCAGATCTGTTTTCCATTTTCCCCTCAGTTAATCTCTCCACCTGTATATTCACTGAAACATCTGCTAAACCATATAACAAAAAAGTTTATACCTTGTCAACAAAAATTGTTAACTGAATTTGTAGTAAGATCCACAGGTGTCTCAAAAATGTGTTCTTAATAATCGTATCTAAACTGTACACAGAATGAAATGTACATCAGAAAATAAAAGACAAAATGTGTATTTGTATGAATATGTATTACACAAAGTAATGAGCTTAACTGAACTTATAACATTAGACATGGAGTGCCCAGAATTATCTTCACATAAAACAAAACACGTCACAGAAAAGTGGGGGGGATGTATATATTCATAGGTGTATTTTGAGAAATAAATCACACTATCTGAAATCTAATACAGGATGATCATAAATCATTGTGATTCAGGTTTCATATAAATAACATTCTGTAGTAACTTAAAAAATTAAACTTTTAATAATGAAACTTTACTTTTTGCAACATGTGGAACAAAAGCTGTTGATGTTGAGTCCCCAGAAATACTGAATGCACAAATTAAAAAAGAACCTTGACATATGCTTTTCTCTTGAGAGACAGCTGTCTGAATGAACACACACTAATTTCATTATCATAAAAATACATTACCAGCTCATCAATGCAACAGGCTCTCCATGAGAGCTCACATCACTTAACTTTCTGCTTCTTTGTAGATATCTTTTCAATGGGTGGTGACACTGATACTTCTGATATTTCCATTTCCTCTTGCAGATTTTCATCACTTTCCTTCCGCTTCACTGAGCTCAATGAGGGAACACTAAACCCTGGGATCTACAAATCAAAATAGTATACAGTCCACTTGTTATGATAGCAGAAAATGCACATTTTGATAAGTTCTTGTTCTAAGCAAAAACATGTAGAAATACATGAGCAGAATTGAACTCTTAAGAGGCCGAGGTGTTGAAATTTTGAGCAAATTTATCTTATATCAGTTTGATCCCTCTGTTGCTGCAGAAGAATGACATAGTTCTGCATCTCCTGAATTAAAATTGAGGTAGCAGCAATTCACATGTTTCACAAACATACAAAATTGGCAAGTGTAGGGGGGGGGAGAAACAAACAAAAAACAAACAATGAAATTGCACTTACCTGAGGGTGAACTAACTTCAGAACTATTTTCTCATGTTGCACATTACTTCTGTCTAAACTGAGCTGTACAGTAACCGGATCAAACGGCCGAAAAATTACATCACCACACTTCTGGGTTTGTTTCTTAAAAAAGAACACACAAATTATACATCATCAAATGCTTCTGTTTTCTTTAAACATTTCTCCATGATCAGATTCTTGAGAGAAGAGAAAAGAACAAAAATTTAGAAATAATAACTGAGATAAACCATTGTTAGTGACAGTTACATTTCCTGGAATTGCTATGAAGATCTAATCCATAAATAATAAAACTTAGTATTGAACTGGATTCATCTGGCTCTGGATAGGGTCCAATGGTGGGCTGTCATGAACATGGTAATAAATGAAGAAAGCAGTCTTCTGGGATTTGGCACCGTGTATATGTGGTGTTAACCGACGTTTCGGAGGAACGTATCGCCCCCATCTTCAGGGTTGAAGAAAAAGTTTAAGAAGCCTCAAATCTTACATATGGTAATAAATGTTTGGGTTCTGTACAAGACAGCAAATATCTTGACTGGCTGAATGACTCTTAGCCTGTCACGGACCCCACTCCAAGGAGTTAGTTTCAGCAACCTCTGGCTGCTTAATTCCTGAGGAAGGAGCCCATAGTGTGCACTGTACATGAAACTGAGGGAGAGGGGGTGCAGAGCTGGTCTGAATATGATGGTAAGGAGAAAAAATCCTGCTCCTGCTGTGAATCAAACCCAGGTGACCTGCCTGTAGCCAGTAAGGGCACTGAATTAGCTTTCCTGGCACAATGGGCTACAAATGGATGTGATACAATACCTCTTCACTGTAAACAAATGTAACATTCTGCTTCGCTCCTTTGTGTGGGCTCACATACAGTGTTCCTTCCAAGCCATACTTGGGGATGAGTATCTGGAGAGCATTCTTACGTACGCATAGCACATAGCCCTGCTCATCTTGTACCTTGCCTCGGAAGAAGAGCTGCAACAGAATTAATAAACTTGTATCTACAATTATGGCTCCTCTGATACATATGAAAGGGCACAAGTCTTACTGCTTTCACTTTAAATAGCACCAACTGTATGAAAGAAACTCCTCTGTTTTCTCACACTGGGCAGCAGTGTAGTTACATTTCTTCTATATGATAATAGTGAAAGCATTTCATAGTCTATAATCATTTCAAATAGTTTCCAGCTTTGCTATAACAACAACAACAACAACAACAACAACGCCTTTTTATAGAACTGTGATCACCAGGACCCGGATTTTGATGACCTGAAAATATTTAAAAAATGACCTATAAAATGACCGAAAAATCCAGAAAAATGATCTAAAATATGACCCAAAAATGTAATATGCAGGGCCCGGATTTTGATGACCTGAAAATATTCAAAAAATGACTGAAAACATTCAGAAAAAGGACCTAAAGGAGAAAAGAATGAACACTTCGCTTCCATGTTATTCACATTTCAGAAAACATATGAAGAAAATTCCCTAAAATGGCCAAAAATGACAAGAAATACCTGTAAAAGTCCAAAAAATTACCCCCAAAATGAAAAAATGACCTTAAACCTAAAAATGTCAAAAAATTTACATTTCTGTTACCAGCAGCTCATATCTGAGATTTATATATTTAAGAGCATCGCATAGGATACAAGGAAAAAAAGATGACATGTCATCAAAATCCGGGCCCTTGTGATCACCAACTGGTTGTACACCAGTGTGTACCCTGGTGTTCTAAGAGGGGTTCTGGGTGCCTGCGAGAATTTTCACTATTTATGGCCATTCATAACGGTATGCTGACAACTGCAAAGCATATAATTATTTTTGCTCTATGAACTGAACCTCCATTCAGTGCAGAATGGGCATACATGCAAATAACAGTAAGTGATCTGGGATATAAGTGACATTATTTTAGACAATGCTTCATTTATTCAATAAGGATTTTTTGTGTGCCAAAACACTTGTTTTGGAAACTTGTCTTCATGTAACACCACAAGGTGCAAAGCTATCTGAATTAAAATTATTTCAATCCACCTCTACTTTCTTCCACTAGATTGTTCAGCGTTGTAGCTAGTAATATTTCCTTTGTTATATCACTGTAAAATAAAATGGTGTCTGTGCTAGTTGTACTAAGACTGAATTCAACTAGACTGATGGTCATATCTTGTATCAATGATTAAATTTAGCATACCCTAAGATATAAATGTGTATATATGTAAAAAGTTCATACCAGAGACAGGCAGGCTTACAGTTATAACTAAATCTAGTTACAACTGCAAAAAACAACAAACATACTGTTTTAAATAATGCACACTATAATAATTTACTAAGCTGATGATGTATTTTCACCAAAATCATTTAAATTAATTTAAAAGACTGTTGCAGTTCACTGCACTGATGTTTTCACTGTGTTACCATCGCACTGGACTTACATGTGTATGGAGAGCAACAGATGCCCGGCCTGCATACTGCGCCATGCGATTCCTGTAGTTGAGGTTGTGACACAAACTGTGAGATTTCCTCTTGTCCAGGAGATCAGGATATGTGACATCTGCGCCAATACTCACAGCCAGCAAACGATGAACGATAACATCTGCATACCTGTGATGTAGTAACAGTTGCACTTCAACAAAGTGGTCAGAAACCGAACTCAGGATCAGTAAAGCATAAGACACACTGCCATAAAGTTACTATTACTGACAGGACATAAACAAGGTTGAGTGGCAACTGATAATGGCATGATGTGCATATAAAATGTCATGAAAATCCATGATTCAAAAGCTATTACAGTAAAATGACGCACAAAGATAATGAGACCATAAACCTCTCCTTATAAAGAAAGGAAAAGTGGGCTAAAACAGTTGTGTTAATAGTAGTCTTACTGTCTATGGATTGTTGCCAGGACTAAACAGTTACGGGAAATATAGCCTAGCGCCGTATTTTTATCTGTTTTCACATGTTACTATCTTGGCACAGCGAGTCTTATGCCCTACTTATTCCATTTAATTGTGATCCTTGAGATCAATCATATATCAGAAATGTATAATGGGACACTGTAATTACAGATACTGAGAAAGAAACAGCTTACAGTTTAAAATATATGTCTTAAAATGAGCTGAAACACTGTGTTTAAAAGGTCAGAGAATAAATATGCCAACCACTGGATAGTCACATCAACAAATTATATTTATTTACATTAATTCCTAGGGAAACAAAAACTATGAAAATCAGAACATATTGTGATGTGTAAATCCACTGCTAGGTAATGGCTTGTTGAAACATGTCTCTGAGGTTAAGATAGAGACATCGATTTCTAGGCAACACATACAGAAAAGTTTCCATTATAACAGCTAGGTAAAGACTGTTCACACAGCAATGAAAGACACATTTCAATGACAACTGCACAAACAATGAAGTGAACTGTTGCACAGAGTGTTTCATATCCAGTTGGCGTAAAGCCAGCTTGGGTCATGAGAACTGACCAGAAGAAGATGGCAGAACAGATTATACACTAGAGAGTCCTACCTAGTAGTAGTAGGAGCCCAGTCCAAGAACAAGAGAGAAGAGAACAGACTGGGTACAGACCTGCTCACCGAATTCCTACAAGGAGCATCTAAGAGTGGAAGTGTTAAAGACTTTGTGTGTTATTGTTCCAGTAACATTTTGAAGAGTTACAAGTATTTGTAGATCCATGTGGTGATTGTCCAATAACTGCATTCAGCACTCAAGAGAACCCATTAATTACTTGTCGCATTACCAGGATACGTGACAATACGAAACAAGAATTTTGCCAGCTGTTTTACATGGGGTGTGAAAGTTGGTATTTTACTTTGAAGGAAGTGTTTGAAAATAAAATGTTCAAGAAAAAATTTAGTCCTAAGATGGTCAAGGGGAGCAATTTTGGATATTACCTAGTAAGGAACTCTCTGATATTATACACGATGCAATACTGACAGGAGAATTAATTCTGGAAGGCAACAGTAAGCTGGCTATGTGGCTTGAGTCTGATAGAGAACCATCTTAGAAAATGCCCATTTGGAAATTTGAAGCGATGGGAACATAATAGTGGGATGTAGAGAGGATGGGAGAGGGCAGAACAGACTCAAGATCATATATAATGGCAAACAGTTTTGCTGCAGAAGTGTAAATTAAATTCTAGAAAAAACTTCTTTCATTTAATACTATCTCAATTATCACTCTACTTTTAAGTACCAATTAAGCGTCCTACATGAAAGTTGCCTGTACTGCCATTTTAGTTCCTGACAGCTAAATTTACCGAAAACAGAAACTCATACCTTCTGATGGGTGAGGTGAAGTGTGTGTAGACTGGAGCAGCAAGACCATAGTGGAAAAATTCATCCCTCTGCACCATTCCACTTGCAAAATATACAGCTTGCATCATGCAGCGGGTTGCTAAAATACGTAGCATAGTGTTGAAGTATGCATTGTCTGGTCTCACAGCATTATCAAGGGACAGTGCAAGAGCCTTTCCTGATTCACTATTGATTTCAAAACCCTAGGTAACAAAAAACAGATATGAGATCAAACATTTTTCTGTTTTTCTAATCTGAATTTTTCTGACTGGTATGTAAATATCTGAATTACTTAACTGTTCACTCAACCTGGGGAGGAAGATAGGGGTGGGAGGCTGACCAGTCAGCAGGGGGCTTAAAGAACCCCACAGACCATCTCTTAAAGCATGATTATTTAAGCTTATTTTAGCAGGAAGATGTGCATGGGACATTTGTAAGTATGGTAACTGTTTATATTCTTTTAATATAAAATTGTAAATGGTCTCTGTAAATGAATGAACAAGCAAGTGAATTTACTACCCCATAAAACATTTCACATATTGTCTACAGTTACTGTTCATTCAGTCAGTGTAATATCTGCATTAATGTCATGAAATTTATTTTTCTTGGTTAAAGTCATACTATAGCAGTTGAGTTTGAACTTCATTATAATTGTAATGTTTCTGCTACATGTCCAGTTCATGAATTTAACACTGATGTTTCTCTGCTTTGTTGCTTTATGTTACAGTCATTCAATTATGCATTCATGGAAAGGAAAAAATACTGTACGTCAGAGATTACATTCTAAACATTTACTTTGTCAGACATAATGGAGGTGGTAACTTCAATCACAAACATATACTAAATTTTATTTTTTAAATTTAAACTTTTGCTAAACTGAACTTCATAACAAAGACATTTATTACTATATGACCTTATGGATGCAAAACAAAAAATATTTTTGTAAATTTTAAAATTCTGTCAATTTGACATTCATTTCACCAATGTTTCATGGTCCACCAGAATGCAACAGACTTAATTTCCAATTAAGTTTTGTTTCAAAGGTATACACTAAACATTATACATAATGTCCATAAGTACACATTCTCCATATTCTGAAGGAAAAAAAATTAAGTACCATCTAACATGTTTACATTGTTATTTACCAACTGAAGAGTTTATCGCAGAGTAAAACGGATGTTTTGGAAACAAGCTACTCAACTGAAAAGACAGAAGTGAAACATCCTGACCTCAAAAACCCTTTAACCACGAACAGAAATTAAAATTAGAGAAACAAAGATCCTCTGCAACAGTCTTACTCTCATCCAACAAGTTTCAGCCATAATACGAACTTCTGTCAACTCTTTACAATGTCTAACACAGTAGAACACAATAAAATTGACTGCCATACGTCATGCTTACCACTGTTCTCGTGTATGTTTTGATTTCATTGTGACTTGTTCAACATCCTAGGCTTCGCCAAAAAGGATTTATTGAATTTAAAGAATAAATGAAATGAAATGAAACACTAAGATGTAACATGTTAAATGTTCTGTGTGTGTGTGTCAAGATACAGTGAATTAAAATGAGAGTTAACTGCAACTATGTAACTAATACCATACAAATTCCCTGATTAATCTTGCAGTGAATGGTTGCAGTATACACAGATAGAGGCTGGTAACATACCAAATTCCTTCCTGCCTTAATGAAAGGCTCAAAATTTGATACTGGAAGCTTTGGATGACGCCGTAGCATGGCACACTCTGGGAAGTCCTCCAGTATTTTAATGGCCACATATATGTTGGCCAATAACATAAATTCTTCTACCATTGAATTGGTTTCACGCAACTTCTTTGCTTCCACTTCAATTGGATCCTGCGTTTCACTGTCCACTTGGAATCGGATTTCTGGCGAAGCCAACACCAAAGCTCTGTGAAATAAATTAATAACACATTAAACAAAACAAAGCTTCCAGCTCTCACTTTATTTGTGAATAACAGATTTTATCCTATTTTGAGCTACAGAAGTGTGTCTGGCAATGTTTCTTATAGTGACATCTCACAAAACAAAAATCTTCACACAATGCAACTGAACAAAAGTAAACACAACCAACACCACTAGTCTGTGAACTATTATTGACTTCTTTAATTAAAATACCAGACAATACATCATTGTAAATATCTGTAACAATTTCTTCTTGGCCTCTTTTGTGTCATGTACAAATAAAGCAGATCAAGAACTGTTATAATATAGGCATCACTTTAGAGCAGCCAAAGCCAATAGGCATTTCAGTTCAGTCTAAACACCATACTAAACAAAGTTGATATTCTACACAGTTAAGTATTTGTCCACTAACCCTTCCTGCATAAAATGATACAATTATAAATGGTATAATAAAACAATGAATGAATAATTTGTGGGATATGAGAACACACTTTTTGATATATGGGTAAAGGGCGTCACTGTTGCTCATGTGACAAACAGGATAAGCGTTGAGGCCACATGTACAGCTTAGTACAACCTGGGCTATATGTATGACTACACCAGTCCACAAAACATAATTTTTTATAACTTTCACCTCTCTTCTGTGAACAACACATAAATCTGATATGCCTACGTTTTAGTATTCTAAAGTATTTTGGTTGACAGTCTGTGCTTCTCACTGTAAGATGCCTCTTTTACTCATTTATCATCATGCATCTATAACAAAAAAGTATGTACATAAACAACCATTCTACACTAACATTATCAAGCTATCTTGCTGATGAATAAGGACATTGATCAGGAGACTACATACTACTACAGCAGGATTTGAACTTGCACCTGAAAATGACACATTCCTGTGAAATGCATACTGGAGGTTCACATTTCAGTAAGTGAACAGTTTGCTAATTGTAGATAAGCAATACTACCAAAGACATCCATTCTTCATATATATTTTCTTTAAAATAAACTGTTCTGGAATAGTGAAACTATATTTGTCCTCCTTTACACTATAAAAACTGGTCAAGGCAACTACACCAGATACAGAGAACAGAAGGATGGGTGAAAGGATATTACATATAATAAAACATTATGCCGAAGATATTATAAAATATTTTCTCTGTAATGTCAACGTCCTTTAAATATGGATCAATAAAGCATGATATAATTAATACCAGCCCTACTTAATTTGGAGATTAGTGACATTAATGCTTACATGCAAATTAAATATGAAAAAATTCATCATTCTGAGGCATACACTGTGTAATTACATACCCATTTTCAATTCTCCTCTTCTTTAAGATTTTTGCAAGCGAATTCAGTCCTCTGAGCGATTTTGATAAAGTGTCATTCTGTGTTAAATCATCTATCTTAATTTGGGCTTCCTCGTATGTCATGGCCTGTCGTGACCGAATGATGCTCTTGCAGAAACGTGTACTAACAATTTCAGCTTCACTGGTCAATTCCCAAATACAGGAGAAAGCAAATCTCTCTTCATTTCCACGCAAAGAGCACAGATTTGAACTCAGCAACTCTAAAAATAAAAAGTAGCATATTTGTTTACAGTGGTTCGTTACAGTGCCTACTTGTATGCTTCCAATTATGCAGAATCTTATGAGGAAATAAGAATAATTAAATTACAAGTAAGTTACTTTGCAGCACTGTAACAAGAAGTAAGAAGGTAAAGCTACCCCTGTAACAGGCCGTGAGGCCCACAGGGTTGTGAGACGTTGAAGCTCTGACATTTTCTAGACAATCGGCTGACAGATGGCGATGAGGATGTCAACCTTACATTCAGGGCACCCTCTACCCCCAGGAAGATTCGTGGTACTCATTCTAGAGGCTGAGTTGACCCCAGGGCCACAGTGCTGCTGGAAAGATTAGGTCAGCTGAAAAATTCAACGACCTCATGGGGATTGAACCCATGACCCTCCAGCTTGTAGCACAGTGCCTCAATCAACTATTAGGGGCTCCAGGTAGAATTCATAAAGCCTACTATTCTATTACAGACTTCCAGTCCTCCAAATCTTGTATTCTTAGTGTCCTATTTAGGTAATTTAAATTTATAATATAACAATAAGCTTCAATTTAGCTCACAGACTAACCTCCTGGACTTCTGCAAAGACTGTCATAAGTTTGAATCATGACAGAGTTAAATTCTTTTGGCTGTGATTATAAATCAGATTATCATCATTGCCATTGTTCTTGTGCCTTGTAAGATTTACTGACCTGGTACCATGTCAATCCTCTTGTCCACCAAATATACAGTTGTTGCTCTGAGTGCGGCCTCTTTGTCTATTGCTGTGCCAGGCCTAATGAAGTGACTCACATCAGCAATATGGACGCCCACCTGTTCAAAAACAGTTGTCACAAGATAAACATATAGCGAGTATCAGCAGAACACCCACCAGATACAATTCATGCCCAGTTTATGACTGTCAAACAAAAGTTTAGTCAACCAGCATCAGGACATATCTCCATGGTTCACAATCTTTCCTGACAATCTGACAGTCACACAGGACTGGTCACAAAATTCCCTGACTTTTATAACACCCAAAGATTCATTACTGTGTTCACAAAGCCCTCCACTATCATCCTATCCAATGGATATCTGGGGCTCTATCCCTGGGGATACAACAGTCAGGACATGAAGATGACCACTCCCCTCCATCTCCATCTAGTGTTAAGATTAAGAATGCTTGGAGCAATACCTCCACTCCTTCAGATGTCTGCATGCCATGTTTAATTAAGCACAGGAACAACCCTACCATATAGTTTTTCTTTCACTCACATGTATACGTATTTGAACTAATAATCAGGTGTACATAATGTTAAAACAATGTCTCTAATATGTCTACAGGAACAAATCTCTTTCAAATCACAAAATAACAAAAGGTATGGATAAAATAACTGGTACTAATTGAAGCAAATTAAATTCTCAAAGCATCTTAGGTTCTTGATAACACTATTACACACAAAGAGACAGAGAAAGTGAGCATTCCTTATTATGGGCAGAGAGAAGGAATTCACTATTTCTAAGAGAAAACCAGTGACTAACTAACAGGGCTCAAGGCAGTAAAGAACACAATTTTAACCTCAGCATTAGAGGCAATGATTCATGCTTAAGTTGCCTAGGAAACTATCCTTACAGGATGCCATTTATTATGGAGAACGTGGTAGTGGGCACAAAAATTTACCTCTGCTAGCAACTGATCACCATCATCAAATCCATAGCCATCTTTTTAGTAACAGAACTGTTATAACTCTGTCTGAGGAGCATAAATATTGACATATTCATTGATTTATATATTTCAAATAAACTAATAAAACATTACTTTATATATAGTCACTAATTCATACACCTAGACAAGACAGCAATTGTTCAGCTAATCAAGAAATACCCTGTCTGCCAGAGAGCCTGAAGACTCATTAATATATTCATAAGAGTCATCATCAGCCCATATTTTCACCCTCAGATTTCCTCAGTACTTTGTTTTCAAACGATTTCAATTTCTGTCCTTTCCTTAGAATGCAGTCCAAATTTCACACCCAAACAGAACACTCCATAAAACTAGAGTTTTTCATCTTTAGATTATTACGTCATAATTTCCATTTTCCAGTTCCTTGCAGTGAAGAGCATCATCAATGTCAGTACAACCTGGAGGATCCACAGAGCAAATATCCACATGTCGCAAATCAACTCTGCTCTGAACATCCTGCAACAGAACAGCAACAAAATATAACAGAGACCTGAAATATTTCAATTAAATACACACATGCACGCATGACACACAGAAACACATACACACCATACATTTTCAAGAAAAGAGATATTGGGTTTTCAGACTTTATCCAGCGTCCTGGTTTTTAAGATAACTAAGAAAAAAACACGTCGTTTCGGAAACTGGATCTGTTTCCGTCCTCAGGTGAGGGAAAACACTTATCCTGTTGGGTCCTTTAGAAAGAGCTAGCCTCAATCACTGGATCACACCCCAACAGAATAGGTGTTTTCCCTCACCTGAGGAAGGAAACAGATCCAGTTTCCGAAACAACGTGTTTTTTTCTTAGTTATCTTAAAAACCAGGACGATGGATAAAGTCCGAAAACCCAATATCTCTGTGTGTTATACACCATCGTCTGAATCCTACAGTAACTATTTTCAAGAATGTTTAATCAAGTATAAAAAGTCATCTTGAGCTGTTACAACTCCTAACACAAGAATCAGTGGTAAGGTCCATCAAGTGTAAAAGGTAAAAGGTAAAGTTGCCCTTGTGCTTAAATAACTAAGCACTATGCTATGAAGGTGTATGGGGGAGTGGATGTTTAGATTCACATTTTCTTGACCTCAGCATTAGTTGGGAGTAGTCAGCTTCTCACCCCAACTGCTTTACCCCCAGGAAAGAGCCTTCAGTACCCATTGCATAGGAGATTGGGTGAACCCAAGAGCTAGTCGGGACAACATGGATAAATGAAAATTCTTGACCCCACCGGGACTCGAACTGACCTCTCGGCTGTCCAGCTCGTAGCCAGTCAGTATACCAACAGTGCTATCCGAGTTCCTGGACCATCAAGCATAACATGCATAATATGGCAATGGAAAAGTGTGCCTTTACATGTTCAAAATATGTAAAGTATTTCTTTGTAGTGTTGGCTACACTTTCTGGTGATTGCCAGTAGTGGCTATAACATGTAAAGGAAAACTTTTATATTCTCATATTAAATGTATTACATTTGGTAGACTTTACTATCCACTCATGTAAGCATACGAACCTTACCTTTGATGCTTAGATACTCTAAACTGAAACACTCTGGAGAATAAATCACATTACTGATGGAAATTATTGGAGTAAAATATATCTGGGTCACTCCATACCAGTGAAAATGCACCCTACTTCACTTACCTTCTTATAAGGCTTGAAAACATAACATTCCTTCCAGCTGGCTATAGGCCAGGGGATGGGGAATGCCATCTTTCAGCTATCCTGACTGGACTCAAGGGGAAAAGATCAGTAGGGTGATTAACAATGAGGTGGAGAAAATACTCAACAACAAAACAGGCCTTAAGGCCTAACACTTGAAAGAAGAATAATATTCAATTTACCTTCTCTGTAATAACCCATGGCAACTTAGGGAGGCAACTCAAAACCGCTTCTGAAAACTTGCTATGAGGAACATCATGTTCCAAGAGCAGAACTTCATTTTCGGTGTCTTTGTCACCAATTGTACCTAGAGCCCGTACAAAATGCCCCTGGAAATAAAGCACAAAGTGTCTCAAACAGCTTTTCATAATAATCAGTATCAAAACTGTTATTCTGAAAATAATAAATAATTAATTAATAATTAATTAAAAAAAAAACCCTCCTTGGTGTCTCCACCTTATCGTGGTGAGGGGGTTTGAGTATGCCAAGGACCCTGAGAGCTATACCTGCGGTAGCGTAGCTACTGGCAGGGCCTCCCTTGCTGGACAGGTCAAAGGGTAGGCATCAGACGAAGAGAGACACCAAAAACTGATGTCGGAAGCAGCGTCATCAGCAGCGACTTGAAGCACAGAGCAAATGATGCTCGAGATGGTTCAAGTTCGTATAGCAACAGGCGTGACCAGAGTGGTTTGAACGGCTGTTGTACTGCGATGTGGAAAGCAAATGGAAAAACTACCACATTATCACTTTTCCTGGATAGTCTCTTTCCAAAAACAGAAGATCGCATTAAGTGGAGAAACTGTTTTGGAAGAGACTGTGGACCTGTTGCCTGACAGATTACTGATGATGATACCAAGTACTCACTCATATATATTATCATTTGATCCAATTTATGAACCCATTACATATTTAATACTGATCAAAGTAACTATTATATTCATGTAGAACATTTAGTGAATCTGCAAAGAAATTACAGTTCCTGTCCTTCAACATGAACAAGATGGATTTCTATAGAATCTGATCCCAGGTTTATATCCCTATTTAAAATCATTTATGTCACAAGCAACTCTCAAGATTTTTACTGAAGCAATCCAACTATAAGCTAACATAACTCTTTCCAGGAGAAAACCTTAAATAATAATAATTGTATTACTTATCCAGGTAATACACTGAACCATAATGCTCATTTTAACCAAAATCTTGACATTGTGGAAAATTTCCTAACTTCTTTTAATGTCCTCTTAATTGTTTCCAAAGTATTTTCCAAAGTTTTAACACCAGCCCATCTATTTGAGGTACCACCTCAACACTGCTTTAAATTCACCATTTAATTTCAAATATGTATTTGTATGATTTAGCATTACTATCAACAATTCATATTACTAATTTTTTACCTGATAAAGTACATACTTTCAGTTCACACATCATCTCATAAATAGAACAAATGTAATTTTCATGGCACAAGAAAATATAAAAATCTTTGCAATTTATTTTCAATGTGCAAAGTAAAGGTAAAAGGTGGTCTTGTATTTACTTACCAGTGGATACCTAGAATTACGTGGCCAAGAATCAATGGTTACAATAATTCTCTGGCTACTTAAAATATCTGCCTGTTGGGTCTCTATCCTTACTTTCGGAACTTTTCTTTCAGCAGGGACAAATATATGACGCACTGACTGCAAAAGAAATATTATCATTGTTAACATGTGAACTTAAACACATTTAGTACTTAACACTTTCACTCTCATATATAAGGTTAGTCATTTACATTCTCTTTGTTCAGACTTCCATATCCAATCAAGGTCAGAGAATAACCATTGTGATAAGGAAAAATATTGCTCTTTCAGAACATACTTTAAACATAAAGATCTTTCTTGTTGTTAGATGGTGCATGTAGGTAGCTACCTTTTGTAATTTCATACACATACATATATCACTTGCTATTTATTTAATTATAGTTACATTCTGTAAATTGCTAACGTACTATATCTGTGGCATGCACATGTTCTGCTAAACTTGAGTACTAAGAGCATGCATTTCTTAAGATCTTTCATGGACAGTATGCGAGTGAAAATAACTCAAGAAACAGAATAAATTGTATATTGTGTTGCTGGCAAAAGTACAAGCATGTTAGTGTCTGGAAGAGAAGACAGCTCTGTAAATATAATTGAGAAGTGGCAGTTTGGGTGTGTGGTATCAACTGAGGACAGATGGAGGGGCTTTCTGTAAAACAATTTATGTACCAGAAAAAAATTCAAGTATCTCTCAGCAGTAAGATGTAAGATCNATATAAAAAAGAAAAAAAAAAAAAAAAAAAAAAAAAAAACATATCTAAAGTTCAAGACACTATGTACGATGCAAAACTCTACCACATGTGTAGTTTAATAAGTTAATAAATTCACATACACATAACTGTATTTTTTATTCCACAAAAGCTGGTGTGCATGGCTTATACAAAGGGAGGTAAAGACAAGGTAAAGCTGACCCTGTAACAAACCATGAAGGCCCATAGGGGTGTGAGAGGTTGAGGTTCCCACATATTCTAGACAGTCGGCACACAGATGGCAATAAGGTTATCAGCCTTATGCACTGGCTGCCCTTTACGCCCCACAAAGATTCCTGGTACTCATTTCTGTTGGAGGCTGAGTCGACTCCAGGGCCAGTATGGCTGGAAGGATTAAGTCAATTGAAAATACCAGTGAAAAGGTGGTGGTCAAAAAAATATGACGGATAATTTGCTTTGGGCAGCTCAGTCTGTACAGTGATGGGCTAAAGGCTGAATGGTCAGGTTTCAATACCCAGAAAGCGATTTTTCTCTTCACCACACAACATCCAGCATCTGGAGTCCACCCAGCCTCCTATACAATGGGTATTGGGTGCTCTTCCTTTGTGGGGTAAAACAGTAAAGGTGTGAATCAGACCACTCCCCCCCCCCATCTACTGCTAAAGTCAAGAATGGTGGTGCTTTACCTCTACCCCCATACATCTTCATGGCATGGTGCTTAATTTAATTTAAATTAATTCAATTCAATTTAATTTAAGCAGAGGGAAAACTTGACCTTTCCTTTGTTTTCTGATGCTCGCGTGTTTTTCTTCACAATATGACTCACACAACCATATTATTCTTAAGTGAGTCCAACAAACAAATTTGATGTAATCAAATGTTAATACATCTTCTTAAAGTACCTGGCTTTTCCTCAATGTGACCAGCAGTTACTAACTGAACTCACCCCTTCTATTGGATTTTTTTGCAAAATTCCACAATACTGCCTCCACTTTCTTCTTATAATGCCTACTATATGCCCAGTAGGTAGTTTCGCAACTCGCTCATCCTTACTTTTTAAAATGGCGTTCTCCTCTTCTAGTACATCTTCTGGGAAGAAACATGAAACAAAACATATCTTAATCTGAATATTTACCATCTTATGCAGATTCAACTCCATGGAACACAGCATTTCTCAAGAAACTAACAGTCACTCAGCTGGCCAAGAAATTCTCTTTCAATTTGATTTGTTTCATTCTGGTCCATCACACTAACAATTATAAATACAAACCAAACCGTTCAATGTGACATATAAGTTTTTACTACATGAAAACTTATCTCCCTTATATGTTTCGGTCCTTACGGACCATCTTCAGAGGGAACAGCATTACAAACTGGAAACTACCATCACAATAGGTGTTTTGATTTAAAATACATACACTTATATTCTATAATGCACAGTACGCATAAAGTTGAACATTTCACAGTCACAGCAGCTTCCTGGTATTGTAAAGTTTTTAAAGTTTCTAGATGTTAATTTAAAAAACCTTTATTGTCACTAGTTAAAATTTTTTAAACCACGTAGGTTCGTGTCCATACTCCTATCGTCCTCCTTGTATGGGGCAGATTTTGTGCCACCCGTCTATATTGATGAGGAGGTTCTTGATGTCGTCCAGGGTTTGCTCGTGGCTTGCTGTGTTGTTTTCACTCTCTTTCTTTTATATAACCAAAGGTTAATTTCCATATTCACAAGAACTATACCAGAAGCCATCCTAAGCCAGATGAATCCAATCACTTTTACGCTCTATTTCCTTCAGATCCCCTGTAATATTATTAGGCCAAGTATGCCTGGGGCATCTGATGTACTTCTTCCCCTGAGACATTCACACTAAAATTTTGTATCTCATCTTACCCAAGCACACTATATATACGCACATCTCATTCACCTTGACCTTATCACCCTAATAATAATGAAACTGAACATCTGAGAAAGTCTTTCTCTATATAGGATCTGAACACTTAGTTCTTATAGCGAATCAAAACCATACTTCTTCTGCATGGATGCAGACTAATATCTAACAAGTTTAATTTCCTTTTAATAACTTACTGGTTTCCTCGATTTTAACCCTTTAAAGTACAGTACCATCTACTGTAACATTAAAAAGCTCCGCAATTTCCCACAAGCACAATTATGGGTTCTGTATCATTCTCGGAACAAACAGATATCATTTCCCTACACAGCATTAACCAGTTGGTTTTATAGTGGAAAACAGTGTGTTCTTTTGGAGGCAGGAGCTGAGTTCTTAAATATTATTTACATTATCTTCATGCTTCAAGGGCTTAACTCTCTCAAATCTTCCTTCTATTAGTGTAGGCATGAACTTTCAATCCTATATTTCCTAAAACCTTACCAGAATCATCACCTTCATCCTGCAGTACCATATGACTGGGAACTGACCACTCCTCCTCTGGCAGCAACTTTACAGCCACGATATCTCCATCCACTGCTCGGTTTAGACCCACGCGTCCTTGCACTAAAATCTACAAGAGTCAACAGATCATATCTGAAATGGGCAAAATAACCTGAATGTACATGATTCTGCATCACAGTATTAGTGTGAGAAAAACACGAATAGATGGATAAATGTGTAGATCATGAGCCAGTTTCTGGTATTAGACAGCATTCATTTTCCCCACTGAAAGTTCTTCTTACAGGTCACAAACTACTAACTGCACTACAGATTTGACAGGGAAAACAGAAATATTACATTAATTTCAAAAAGCGTAAATATAACCAGAAGGCTTAAGGAAATATGACATAACTCATGGTATTAAAAATATGTTAAAAATGTATAAATATCTCTAATTCATAATCAAATAAAAATCACAGACTAACCTGAACACTCACAGAATCACTTAACTTCTGCCTGAATCTTACGATACATCCTGCACTAACAAGGGAATGGTCTGATCCGACATGTCGAAACCTGCCCTGATTTTTTTTTTCACTGCAAGAGTACACACAACAAAATTTTAGCTGCTAATACGCACTGCAAGTATTTTTTAAAAATTTCCGAAGTCACTCATTTTTTCTGTACACAGAACCACTTGTACCAGAGGTTTGTACAACCCCAGCCTAGGCTATGAGTCAGCTGTGTTGTGTGTTGCCTTCTGCTCTGCTCCGGCTCTGCTAGGGGTGAACATTTCTCCAAGGGTCTGGCAGGCTACAATATTGGCCATGTTCAGCAATTTTTAAAAAATACTTGCAGTGCATATTAGCAGCTAAAATTTTGACAGTGGATTTTGTTGTGTGTACTCTTGCAGGGCAGGTTTCGACATGTCAGATCAGACCATTCCCTTGTAAGAGTAGGC
Source organism: Cryptotermes secundus (assembly GCF_002891405.2). NCBI lineage: Eukaryota > Metazoa > Arthropoda > Insecta > Blattodea > Kalotermitidae > Cryptotermes > Cryptotermes secundus. The sequence continues at coordinate 616,060 of NW_019723910.1, read as the reverse complement.
TCGGGCCGTGCCATAGCTCAAGTGGTTAGTTGCTGGCTTCCCACTGTGGCGCTCTGGGTTCGATCCCAGGTCTGGTCAAGTGGGATTTGTGGTGGACAAAGTGGCGCTGGAGCAGGTTTTCTCAGAGTACTTCGATTTTCCCTGCCAATCTTCATTCCACCAATTGCTCCACAATGACCCTCACCTATCATCTGGGGCTGGTACAATAGGCCAGAAGTGGCGGCAGTACACCCCACTAGCAATATATATATATATATATATATATAAAGAGTAGGCACTGTTACATTATGGTTCTTCACTCCCATATGCACAAACTTAAATACTGTCCTGATTCTTATATGTCCTTGTGCAACTCAATCAAAATCTGCTAGGTTTCAATGCTTTTTCTTTCTGCTTTATTTCGCAACATGTTCCGGCCAAACTGACCATCATCAGGTGTACAAGGTGTGTTAAAGGAGTCTGGTCTGCTTTACTTTTTATGTATTAGATGCTTCTAGATGTTTCATTCAGGTTATGTTACACTATTCCTTTGTGTCTAACCACGTGTTTGGTTTATATTTGTTGAATATGTTGCCTTCATTTTCTCTGGTGTTGTATCTGCTCTGCTTGATTCTGTGTGTTTTCCATGTATTTGGCTTCTGGAAAGAAGCAACACTGAAACGTAGAAGATTTTGAACAAGCTGCACAAGGACAGATAACAATCAGCACAGTATTCAAGTTTATACACAATGCAACAGGGTGCTAAAATAGAATATTATGAATAGTTCCCATATGCATATCAAAGGAAATTTCCCATTCTTGCATTCCATTCTTTCTTACTCTATTTTCTTCATTTTGAGAAAATAGAAGTAAGCTTATGAGTTCAACATGCTGTCTGTGTGCCTATGAATTCCTCTCCTGTCAACTTTTGAATGCCTGAACCAATCTTTATAAAACTTTCTATGTATATCATGGCACCTGAGACCATCCCAGCAATGCACAGTGAAACGTCAAGAAATTTGGACTTTCAGAATTCACAATAATTCAGACATTTGTTTTCTTTTGTTCATTATGACCTTGATGATCACATTGCCACAATCAGTGACTACAAACTGCTGTGTGTAGCATTAGCATAGATGATGGCAGATACATGTAAGCCTCACATCGAACATCAAGAACAATAATACTACATATTGGGGTTACATAAAGTGTTTTTAAGACTGATGTTGAAACTTGCATTCTTACATTTTATAACAAGTAAATTTATTTTATTTTATGCATTCTAAGTTTAAAAATAAAGTTGTACTGCCTAAAAAGACACGTGAAATCCATTTCATAACTACCCTCAACATGTTTTCAGTAGCAGTTCCACAATTCGGACTTGCACTAATTCAGACAACAGTATATTCACAATTAGTCTGAATTAGTGAGGTCTTCCTGTACTCCATAAATCCCTCCCATCAGTCTGTTTATCTGTATCTGTATCCCCTTATTGTTGCTAGGCAACAGTGCAATAAAGACATTACTGCAGCAATGAATACACATAACAAAAGAGAAGAACTGTTGGACCTATTATTTTCTATGCAGTCTGTGTTGTACCAAATGAAAATAGGCGACTAGTTTTTTCCAGAACTTCCTGTTTTATAAACTTTATCCTACCTTCCTTTTACAGTACCTTCTATTTCAGCAAAATATCATTCCAAACTGCCCCTGCCATTTTACCCCTGGGGAAATAGCCCTCAGTTCCCATTGCATATGAGGCTGGGTGTGTCCCAGAGCCAGTCTGGACATTACGATTAAGATAAAATACTAGGTGGTTCAAATATGACCGGGACTGATTTTTTTGTAAACAAGCCGCACTGCGCAGCAGCTGTGTGACCTTGAGAGAGTGAAGCCACAACATCCACCCTCCCTCCTGTTAGGGTTAGAACCTGTTCAGTCCTGTCTGGAAGTTGCTAGAATGATGAGTGAACAGAAGGTACCGCGGAGCGTGGAACAACGCATTGTGATCAAATTCCTAGTTGGAGAAAACGTCCTGTCCGCTGAAATTCACCACAGACTCCAACAACAGTATGGGGAAAAGTGTCTCTCACGGACCCGTGTGTTTGAGTGGTGTAAGTTCTTCAGAGAGGGCAGAGAGCGCATGGAGAATGAACCACATGATCGTCGGCTGCGAACATCTGTCACCAAGCCAAACACTGATCGTGCAGACGCACTTATTCGTGAGAATAGGCGCATCACTATCAAGGAACTTGGAGCAATGATGTCCATCAGTGTTGGTAGTGCAGAAGACATGAAATACCACCTGCACTATCGCAAGGTGAATGCACGGTGGGTACCACGCACTTTGACGGACGTGAACAAAAAGGTGCACATGCAAGTTGCCGGTCATCTCCTACAGCAGTTTGAACACGAAGGTGATGCACTTTTGAAGTCTGTAGTGACCACTGATGAAACACAGGTGCACTACTTCATTCCCCGAGTCCCAGCAATCATCACGCGAGTGGCGGCATACCAGTTCTCCCAAACCCAAGAGAGCACGGAGGAGCCGTTCGGCAGGAAAAGTGATGGCAACGTTTTTCTGGGACTGGCAGAGGGTTATCCATGTAGACTTTCTGACAGATGCCAGAACAGTCAGTGCAGCTTATTGCGCAGACCTCCTGGCAACAGACGTGAAGGAAAAGATCCGATCCAAGCGGAAGAGAGATGGAAAGCGGGTAGCCTTCCTTCAAAACGATGCACGCCCCCATACGGCCAACACAATGGAAACCCTCCAGAAATTGAAATGGAACCTTCTGACAAATCCGCCGTACAGTTCTGATTTGGCACCAAGTGATTTCTACCTGTTCAGAAGGCTCAAATCACACTTGCAAGGCAGCGGTTTGTGGATGACGCTGTCATCCAGAATGTTCGGGAGTGGATACGACACCAACCGCAAAACTTTTTTGAAAAGGGCATCAGGATGCTTCCAGAACGTTGAAAAAAGTGTTGACTCCGGAGGGGAGTACGTTGAAGACTGACATGTGCAAATAAGTGTTTGGCAATTTTGGTTTAAAAAAAAAAATCAGTCCCAGTCATATTTGAACCACCTTGTATTTTGCCTCAACCAGGAACTGAACCCTGACTCCTCAGACGTCCAGCCCGTGGTCCAGTCACTACAGTGACTGAACTATCCTGGCTCCTAACAGGACACAAAAGATAGTGAACTTTTCTTACATTAAAGAGGGCACAGCACTATAAACGGAAGTACTGAATACACTTTACAATACTTCAGTAACATGGATATGATACAAACACATTACAGGCAAAGAAAATTACAGTCCACAGGCCATTCTGAGCATTCCAATACTCTTCAAGCACAGTACAAATTTCAGAGTACTTCTTTCCTGCAACCACCTGCAGAACTCACCATTTTGTCTTGTCCTTCCACATTCACTTGTCCTTCAAGAAAGTTTTCTCTAGATGCCAAGAATGAACCCTGAAGTAATTTCCCTGATTTTATGCCTTGATGAATCTGTGATGGAGTAAAATGTGCTGGAAACAAAGGTTCTCGCCCACCAGCCTGAAGCTCATATGTAGTGTTATGTTGGGACAATCTGTCTTCAAGACCTGGGCAATCTTCTACATTTCTTACATAGTCACTAACTGCAAAAACATAAAAATAAAGGAATTAAAGCACATGTCTCATCCCTCTGTATAATTTTATGATGTGTGTCATTCCTTTGTAGCAAAAATAGCAACATGACATAAAGACACTGAAGGTTAGGAACTATATATGTGAAATTTATCTTCTGCAATATAAAGATTTGAAAACATAAAGGGGTTGACATGGTGATCTACAGTTTCATAAATTCATACTTTTTTGAAGTTCCTACTTTCAATTCACTGTAATGACTTTTGGTTCAATTAGACTTTGCAGGCCATCTTAAAATTAATAACCTTCTGGACATTATCTGTTATCCTGTTTTTATTTAAAACAAAGTTTAAGAGACTGAACTCTGCCCCCATCCTAAGGTAAAACATCTACTCAGCTGTGCCCATTGACAAAACTAGTCCCCCGTCTTACCTTAACATAAGTTACATATTCTCTGAAGATCTATTACCATACATCACCTCAGGACCCTAAATTAATTGGTGCTTGTGCCATTCAGAACTCAAGTTTGCACATCTGACATGATATGATTACTAACTGTAAGAAATTAAAATGTATGAAGTTGAAGTTGGCTCAAATAACATAGTATTCATATCATATTTTGCGAAAATCAGTCATTTTGTTCAAAAGTTTGAAGAGCAGATATACAGACATTGAATGTGTAGCATTATGGACTCCAGAACCTATTCCTGGGTATGAAACATACTATCATCAGTTATGACATAAAAATATTGTTACAGTGTAACTCTGTGCTTATTATAAACAACATAAATGTAGAAAGTCGTCTTCTGGGATCTGGCACCATGTATTCTTNCAACTTGGAGGTCAGTGGCACGGAGGTAGCGGGTAAACAAGAAGAACCGGTTGGCTGGGGACAGGCTACTGGCAGTCAATGACATGAAGAACTTGGGTGACTGTGGAGTTCTCTTGAGGGAAGAGATGAGAGGTTTCCATGATTTGTTGAGACAAAACCCTGTTTCCTTGTTCATGTTTTTTGGATAGAGCTCGATCTCAATGGCCTCCATGATGATGCAATCCAGGTAACGGACCATATATGGCCTTAATCGCTGTTCACTGTTCCCATTGGTCCCCTCTCCCAGACCCCCCCCCTTTCCTGCTTCCTATATAACTAGCGCTCTTCTCTCCCGAATCATTGCAGCTACTGCTCTCTGTATTCGCATCGCGATTCACCTGCCCTGAAGATGGAGGGAATACGTTCCTCCGAAATGTCGGTTAAAACCAAGAATACATGGCGCCAGATCCCAGAAGATGACTTTCTTCATAGTCATCACCGTGAAAACCTCAAAACTTACAATATAAATGTAATACACGAAAGAAGCCATATGAATAACCATACTTGTGGCAACGTGAAGACCTTCGTTTTCAGCTTTCTGCTTACTATCAACATCATCTGTAAGTAATATCACTTTCACACGATCTCTTTTCCTTCGGTCTGCTTGACTTGACATCAGATGGCTTTCATACCATGCAACGGACACTCGTATAGCACGATCATTGCGGTCATTAACTTTCTCCCCTGGTTCTCGCTCTACATATGTATCCCTGTAAATAAATAAAAAAAATTGATAAGATAAAAGAAAGTCATAGTAAACAGAGCTTTAAAATATGGTCACCTGGTTGCCTGTACTAAATTGATCTTGCAAACTGGCAAGTCAAAATTACAAAACTATTTAATAGCAACAGACTTGGATTCAGTTCCTCTTATTGATGCTGGCATGTTGGCAATACTTTTACAACTATTTTTTCTTATGTCATCTACAAAGTGGCCAGATGAAGAAAAGAAAAAAAAAAAATTCAGTTACCTACACAGATACAAATGTGCACAGCACAGAAATTTAACCCCCTTCATTTCCCCGTCTGATAATGGTCACTTACTGGTGCTTTTCATAAATACCATATTTGACATGCAATTTGGAATGAACTTTGGGCAAGGCATGTTATTCAAGTGAATGGCAACATCGAGTAAGAGATCGACATTTTCAATAATTTTTGCAACATGTCTCAATATCAAAAATCTTTATTTTAGTTTCACATTAACCCGTTGCCGTGGTTCGTCGTGTATGGTTCGTCAGGGATTTAAATCGTCTGGGGGGGTTCGGCGTGTCTGTTTCGTCCAGCTGCACACCTATGTTATAACGCCCATAATAATTGGTGGTTTTGCTGTAGATTGTTAGATTTTTCGCTGGCCTGTTGTCACAAGAACAGAGTATACTAAGCCAACGAGTTTAGCTGAGATAAGTCATCGTTACATATGCCTGTCTTGCAGCAAAATTCCTGTGGCTCTGGCGAGCGGATTCTAGCTGTACCGTTATGAAAGGCCTGTTTACTTTGCTTTGAAGATATAAACAACCGAGACGTGATATTTACGATGTTGATAATATCATATTACCCTGAGCTGGCCACAGTAGCACACTCAATTGCAATTCTTAGAAGAGGGTTGTCCAAAATTTTATTCTCGTAAAATCAACTGCTTTCGCACAGTTCATAGCACCCATTTCTTAGAAAAACGCCACAATATAAGGCAGGACACTGTGGTCACCCCCTGAGACGATACGGATGTGTGTGGGGGAGGGAAAAGTACTCATTCCTTCATAATCATCGCTCCAGTTGACGTCATTTTATCGTACTGACCTTGGTGGTCGTTTCGAGGGATGACCGTAAATATCGGAGCGAGGAATGTGGGGCACCGTTGGGTTACACGAATGCTTCAAGGCCTTCCTTACACTGCTCGAATAGATACCGGGCGCTCATATTATAAGGTAAGTTTATAAAAACCATCTTTTAAGATAATTTTAGTGAAAGTTTCATGCTTCAAGGCGTCCCATTCACTGCTCAAATACTAAACAACCTGCTTCCATTGAAGATATAAAGGGCGCGCATATTATAAGGTAAGGTTATAAAACCACCTTTTAAGATCATTTTAGTGAAAGTTTCATGTTCCTATCTCATAGAATTTAAGAACAATGATGAATAAATAATTTTCGAGCAAAATTTAAATGGCCGGCTGAATATATTACCGCAGGAGCCGCGGCCGCGGAATTTAAATGACCACGTCAAAGGGTTAAATGTATTGGGAAATTTTTCATTTAAGAACCCTTACTTATTGTTTTCTTTATCTTACTTTCTATCTGCCATGACTCTTTGAACTTTCCAAATTGTAGCAATATTAACAGGAGCTATTTTTATTCATAATCATTTGATTAATGTACCCACAGAATTAGATGGACTCTTCCTGAATAACTCTTCATTTAAGGGCTTGTCATGAAATTCATAATAATTCTATGAGTGATGTAAGAACTTACTTATGATGTTCATTTACAAAAACATAGAATTTTCGATTTGGATTCCCAACAATATCCAGCAGCCTCTTATAAACAGAAGAACTCCGATGTTTCACCTCTTCTAAAACAGTCTGCACAACTATAACATTGCATAAAGCATCCTCTTCCAGCACATTAATCTGTAAAGAAAACCCATTTATTAAGATTATATATAACTGTATATAAGATTTAATTTTAGGATTTTGTTTAGAATAAAAGGTGACGGTAAAGTTATCCCTGTAACAGGCGGTGAAGGCCCATAGGGTGGCGAGACGTTGAGGGTCCCATATTTTCTAGACAATCGGCTTACAGATGGCGGTGAGGTTGTCAGCCTTATGTGCCGGCCGCCCTTTGCACCCCAGGAAGATTCCTGGTACTCATTTCTGTTAGAGGATGAGTTGACCCCTGGGCCATAGTGCAGCTGAAAGGATTAGGTCAATTGAAAAAAAAAAATCCATCTCATCAGGACTCGGAACCCGTGATCTTCCGGCTTGTAGCATAGTGCCTTAACCAACTTTGCTACAGTGTGCACCCCACTTATTTAGAACACAAGAGCAATAAGAAGAGCACTATTTTCTGGGATGTGACACCAGTCTGGTGGTCTACAGGACTACATGGCATATCCCAAAATACACTATTCCTTACAGTCATCACCATGACAACCTCAAACTGAACAGTGAAGAAATATATTAAATGAGGATTTACAATAGGGGAGAGGGGAACTGTAAGTATACATGAGACTGGGATCTCTCAGGACACATGTTTATGCATGTCTAAAGAAATTAACACATGCAAGCATGTGGACGTATACAGTGTGTCCAGGTTCTGTTAGGACTGTGCACATTAAAAATATAAGACATGAATTATTTTCAAAATTTCACTCTTTTTATTCAAAACAATATCCTTCTGAACCAATATATGGCTGGAATCGATTGAAAAGTTTTCGAAAATAGTCAATGTACTCCTTTTGTGGAATCACATTTAAAACTGTGGTACATTCCCTTTGGATGTCCTGGATGGTGTCATGACAGTCTCCTTTCATCATCAACTTAACTTCTGGGAACAACCAGAAATCTGCTGGAGCCAAATCTGGTGAATATGGAGGATGATCAAGGACTGTGATCCCTTTTCTGGCCAAAAAATCGTGCACGATCTTTGATTTGTGGGGTGGAGCATTGTCGTGGAGGAGCAACCAGTAACCTTGCTCTCGATATTCAGGTTGAATTCAAAGAATTCTCACCCACAAATGATTGAGGACTCCCAGATAATAATCAGAATTCACTGTTTGCCCTTCTGGCAGAAATTTCTTGTGAATGATTTCTTTGGAATCGAAGAAAACTGTTAAGAGTGTTTTTACTTGACTCTTTTGCACGTTCACTTTCTTTGGTTTCGGCTTCTTTGGTCTCAATCATGCTGCACTCTGCCGCTTTGTGAGAGACTCATATTGAAAACACCATGTCTCATGACCAGTTACAATCGATTTTGTAAATTTTGTACCACTTTGGGCCGACCGTAACATGTCTTTGCAGTGTTCCACTCTAGCATGCTTTTCATCGCCTGACAGTGCATGCAGTACAAACAGCGCACAGACCTTCCATTTGCCCAAATCCTCGGTCAAAATTTGATGCACAGTACTTTTTGGTATTTCCAGAAGCTCCTCGATGGGTCTTGCAGACACACATCTGTCTGATGCAAGGATTTTGGTCACATTTTTCACATTTTCTTCAGTGCGACTTGTTCTTGGCTTTGATGCACGTGGAGCGTCTTCAATGTCCTCCCTGCCATCACCAAATATAACATACCATTGAAAAATGGTCGAGCGACTCAAACAATCACTACCGTACACATTTTTCATCATTTCATATGCTTCTCTAGCTGTTATGCCTAACTTCAAACAAAATTTTATGTTGGCTCTCTGTTCAGCCGCCATTTTCCGATGAGTGTCAGAACAGTACTGTTACATTCAATGTCAGAACATATGATGCAGAGACACTTATGCTTTGAAATTATAGACAGTCACAGCTGAAACTTCAAGAATCTCAATGCCACAACTCACCAACAGATGGCATTGCAAGGAAAAATTAAAAAAAAAAAAAAATGAGTTCTAACGGATCCTGGTAACACCGTTTATAAATGGATTTACATCTGTGAAATTTTCACACAAAATATAATGGTTTTGTATATGCTCTGGCTAATCTACATATTCTCCTAATAATAATGGAGATCATAGGCTTGTTATAAAAAGCCTATTATACAAATTTCATCAAATTCCAAATCTGATTAATTGGTAAATGTAATCACTGACCAAAGCACTAATTACAGTACCAATTACCGTGTCCTACGGTGTTGTCGCTTGCAGATTTACTTATACTTTTTCTTCAACCCTGAAGATGGGGGCGATACGTTCCTCCGAAACGTCGGTTAACACCACATATACACGGTGCCAAACCTCAAATCTTACAACTACATTCTCGGATGTAACATCATATAGTCCAGAAGAAGTCCACTAACATTTCCGGATTCTTGGGATTACATAGAAATGTCTCTGGGACCCACATATAATCACTATTTTGCCATATTAGCTCATACAATAAGATTTTTTTCTCCTCTCACTCCCACTTTGGAAAATTTAGCTGATTTTTGTTTCACTGATCATTTTTACAGATGGTAGGACTCCTCTGACGGGTGGACAGCTTGTCACAAAGCCTCTACCTAAACACAGGACAACATAAACATAGAATAAATGCATACACACGCACAAACCATACATCCATGTCTTGTGTGGGATGTGAACCCACAATCTCGGCTTCCGAGCAAGCAAAGGCAGTACATGCCTTAGACTGCTTGGCTACGACGACTGACAAAATAAGATCAGTTATTCAAAATTGATATTCTACTTCTAGATATCTATCATAAACTTTGAAAAATGGAACGATGGAATAATATATAATATTTTACTGTATTCTTATTTTTTGGCAAATAAATAAAACTTAATTTGTTTCAAATGTTCAAAAAATATTTGAAAATGCTCTTTTACTCTAGGTCAATAATGGCACCTCTACGAGATGCACAGTCATGATATCATAAGCCTGTCTATAAACAGAAAAATATTATTCTGGGTCTAAAGTATAGATCTTCATGAAATATGTGACTCACCTGATTGAGAACAACACATGTGTCCAAAACAATATAATGAGGAAATGGAAATTTCTTGTTCTTTGGCTGAGGATTTTTCTCCAAAACTAGCTCCTCATTTTGATGAGCACAAATGGTGCATATATCTGATCCACACCATATGTCATCACGAAGATAATGTTCCCGTACAATCTGCAAAACAATTCCATCAAAAACTATCACACACCAAACCATTTAAAAACAAGTTACATCGAGCAAGCCAGCTCAAACAGTAATGCTGGTATTTTGGAGGTGCCCAGTTTGAATGTCAGCAAGGACACTGACTACCCTGATGGAGGTTTCTCATGATATTCTTCTGTGCCAGGACAGTGTCTCAAAACTGACCTCGACCACTTCCTTCCATGTCCATTCCAATTCATCATTCTCTAACCATCATATAATTTGACATGAAATTATCCAACTTACTTACAGTATCATTCAATACACCATAAATAAACATATAAATTACAATATCTATAGTCAATTCCCCACAATGCTTTAATATCCCTTCCAGCATTCCATGAAAACTCTGTACATTAAAACGGAAAAGATATTATGACTATGCAGCACCTTAAGAAGGTAATGGTTGCTTAGCTAGTGAAGAAATTTCCCACCTTTTACTGAACCATCCATTATGAAGTGTTCAAGAGGCTTCCACTGGTCCCTATCCTGAGCCAGGTGAATTCAGTCGACACTCTGTTGCCTTAAGATCATTTATAACATTATTCTCCCATTTGCACCTATATCTCACAAGTTATCTATTTTCTTCAGTATTTTTAATAAATCTGTGTGCATTTCTCATCTCTCTCGTGCATGTTACATGGCCTGCTCATCTCATCTTCCTTGTTCTGATCAACCTAATAACATTTGGTGAAGAGCACAAATTATGAAGTTCTCCATTATTCAATTTTCTACAGGTTCCAGTGACTTCCCGTCTCTTTGGATCAAATATTCAGCTCATCTCCCTGCTCGCAAACACCCTCATTCTATGTTCTTCCCTTACGGTAAAAATTTTGCAGCCACAGAAAACAACAGGAAAAATTTACAGTTTTGTATATTTCAGCCTTTGTTTTAGATAGGAGATTGGAAGATAAAAGATTCTTGCTGAATAGTACCAAGATTCTCTGAGATCAATCTCCTCTTAATTTTCTGTTACTGTAATTCTGACTGACAATACAGTTTTCTGGGATGTGATGACATGTGATCTGGTAGATTTTTACCATTGTTTTGGAGAAACCTTCTCCCTCTATCTTCTACCCTCAAGAACAAGGCAGCATGTTCCTATAAAACATCAGTAGATGTATACCTGACTACAGGGCATAATCAGAAGATAATGATCTTCATAGTCACCACTGCAAAAACCTGAAATTGTTTGTAATTTTGATACTGTAGCATGTACACCCATTACTAGGTATCAACTGCAAACAAACAGGTTCCCATGGCAACAAATCAACACACAACAGAGGAACTGCTGGAAGCAGTGTTTTCTGTGGTCCATGCCGAAGGGTTATAAGAGGGATGAATCTGTGATGAGAAGTCTGGTGGGTGGGCGTGTTCTGATGTATTATGAGGTCGAACATGTTACGTTTGCTATTACTTTCTTTTGTGTGTTCTTGTTCTTCTATCAATTTATTTACATTCATGATGCCTCTTTTTTTGGCTTTTTCAATCATTTCCATGATTACTGTCATGGGCCCGTACTGATGGTGTTTATTTAGTATGTGTTGGGCAAATGTTGATTCGTCCTTGTTTAGTCTTATGTTTCTTATGTGTTCTTTGTATCTTGTTAAATTTCTACCACTTTGGCCAATGTATACTTTTTGGCAACTTTGGTATGTTATTTCCTATATCCCACTTTGTTCGTAGGGGTTTATTTCTCGTTTTTCATTTATTAGTTTACCTATTGTGTTGGCTGTTTTGAAGGCTATCTTTATGTTAGTGTTTTTGAATAGTTTTGTGATTTTTCGTATGTAATTTCCTGTATTAGCAGAAGTGACACATTTTGTTCTTTTTCGTCTTTATTATCCAGGTTACCCATCTTTCGCTTAAGTTTGTTATATAGATGTGTGATGTCTTCCTTTCTATAGCCATTATTTAGTGTTATATTAATAATAGTATTTAATTCTTTGTTTTTAGCATTTTCCTCAAGGGGTAGTGTAAGAAGTGTGTATCCAATTTTTATATGCTGGCAATTTTTGCTCTTTAGGGTGGCATGATTTATTATTTATTGTTATGTCTGTCATTGTGGGTTTTCTGTATATTTTCATTTCTATCTGTCCGTGTCTATTAAATATATGAAAATAAAAACAAATCCACCTGGATAACAATTGGAATAAAAACTTCGTGTAAACACAAAAGACAACTATATTTGGCCAGTAGGGACAGTAATGATCCAAGCCTAAAAAGTCACTACAAAATGTACTGTAAAATTTTGTCAAAAGTCATTAAAGAAGCCAAACAGAATAACTATAACAGCCAAATTCTAAAATCAAACAATAAAATTAAAACCACCTGGGATATTGTGAAAGTTGAATCAGGAAAGAAATCTGTTAATGAAGACGTACAAAGTTTGAATATTGAAGGGAAGTCCACTAACAATCCACAAGCTATCGCAAGTGCATTTAATGAATATTTCCTTTCATTAGCTGAGAAAACATATTCCAATAATAATAATAATAATAATAATAATAATAATAATAATAATAATAATAATAATAATAATCCAATATACTATCTGTCACGTGCCTTTAACAATTCATTTCCAAATATAAATCTCAAATTCTCAACAAGGAAGGAAATTGAAAACATTATTAAATCCCTTAAGCCCAAAAATTCACATGGATATGATGAAATCTCTACCAAATTACTTAAAGCAAGCTCTGTTTACATCAGTTCACCCTTGAATCATCTATGTAATAAATCTTTATCATCTGGTACTTTTCCTCAACGCTTAAAATACGCTATAATGAAACCACTTTTTAAAAAAGGAGAGAGAAAATGCATCTCTAATTACAGACCAATATCCATATTGACTTCATTCTCAAAAGTCTTTGAAAAAGTTATGTATAATAGACTACTTGAACACTTAAATTCTAACAACATATTAGTCAAAGAGCAATTTGGATTTAGGAAAGACCTAACAACAGAAAAAGCAACCTATGAACTAACTAACGATATTTTAAGTGCTCTCAATGACAGATTAATTGTGGGAGGGATTTTCTGTGATCTAGCAAAAGCTTTCGATTGTGTTAATCATGATATCTTACTATCGAAATTAAATTTCTATGGAATAACTGGCAAAGCTAATGAATGGATCAAATCATACCTCAAAAACAGGTATCAAAGAGTTGAAATAAATAATAAAAACTCCAGTCATAATGCATTTTCAAACTGGGGAATTATAAAGCACGGTGTTCCACAAGGATCAATTTTAGGTCCCTTACTTTTTCTTCTCTACATAAATGATCTATCTAAAACCATCAACAATAAATCTAAACCAATTCTATATGCAGATGACACTAGTATAATATTTAAGAACTCTAAATTTGAAAACTTTAAAAATGACATAAATATTGTATTTGAAGCCTTAAACAGATGGTTCGAAGCCAATTTACTCTCATTAAATTTTGATAAAACCCATTACATATCATTCACAACTAAAAACAACCACCAAATTGATCTGGACATCAGTTATGCCAACAAATTAATCTGTAAAGTACTTGATACAAAATTCCTTGGAATACATGTAGACAGTACACTGTCTTGGAAAATACATATTGAACAAATTATACCTAAATTAAATGCAGCTTGCTATGCGATGAGATCAATTAAGCCTTTTATGTCACAGGAAACATTGAAGATGGTTTACCATGCCTACTTTCATTCTATTATGAACTATGGATTAATATTTTGGGGGAACTCTTCACATAGTGTAATAATTTTTAAAATACAAAAGAATATAATTAGAATCATTACAGGATGTAGAAGTAGAGATTCATGTAGAGAATTATTTAAGAAATTAAAAATTCTACCTCTTCAATCGCAATACATATTATCACTTCTCTTATTTGTTGTTTACAACAAAGATAAATTCAAATTAAATTCTGATGTCTATAACATGAATACTAGACAAAAATATAACTTCCACCTACCCTCATCAACTTTATCAGTATATCAAAAAGGAGTCTACTTTACTGGCATAAAAGTGTTCAACAATCTGCCACAAAGTATTAAAAACTTGGGCAATGATACTAAAAAGTTTAAATCAGAGTTAAAGAATTATCTACATGCTCATTCCTTCTACTCTTTAGATGAATACTTCAATGTAAATAGGGAATGATGTAAAATTAAGTTATATTAATTTTTAAGCTAAAATTGCCTGTACTTATGTATGTAACTTTTTGACTTGTTCTGTATCCATAGGTACTAACCTGCTTAGGATTTATAGAATGTAAATAAATTCAATTCAATTCAATTCAAAGTTTTCATAGTTTAAAGGGGGACAAAGTGTGCATGATACAGTTTATTTGTATCTTTCACTGTTTTATGTGAGATCAAGGTCAGCTTCACTTTTTTACTAGAACTTAATTTCCCACTGCTACAAAAGTTGTAGAGCTCACCAATATGAATTCAGTGACCATAAATTGAGTACCATCCCAATGAATAATCATGACTCGAAGTGCAAGAATGAGCCATTCCATCTACTCCTTTGCCAGACTGGGAAAGCTTGGTCATGCAGCACAGATCACTCTTCTAGTCTGTGTCATTGGTGCCCCATCTATGCCAACCGGGACAGCGGACACAGAAAACTGTGAAAGTTGTGAAAGTAAAGAAATTGTCCTTATACAGGATAGTAAAGGCACCAAAACACCACAGGCAACCGTTCTACAACATTGTACTTTGAGGGTCATTTCCTTACTTGCACAACTTTCACAATTTCCCTGTCCACTGTCCCTATTGGTCTGGCCAGGGAACCAGACTCCGTGATTCCCCCCTATGGTTCTTTCAGAGCAGAAACATATACCATAGCACTCTGAATATAAGACACCCTCAAATTTTAGATGCATCCAGTTTCTGAATGTGGGTTTTATGAAAAAAAAAAAAACACAATGGTACACATTCCTTGAATTTAAGAACCACCTCAAATTTTCAATGGGAAAATATGTGTAAAATGTGAATCTTATATTCAAACTAATACAGAATATACACAGACACTCATCTACCCTACACATTTGAACACTTTCCAAAGCATTGGTGACACTCCCCACAACTATACAGTGTAAAGATTCAAAAAGCTTAATCTAATTCAGTGAAAATAATATTGTATTAATACATTTAAATCATCTCTTGGCAAAAAAAAAAGAATAGCAAATGCTTTAAAAACAAAGTATTTCTCAAAGAGTACTATCTTGTGGCATATTGTGTTGTGTAGTAGGGAGGGAAGACATTTTCAAACCAACAACTGGGAATGAGAGTTTGCATGAAATTGGTAATGATAATGAAGTTAGAGTAGTAAACTTTGCCACACTGTTGTATCCCAGTATTTCAGGGACTCAGGTTCGCCAAGCGGTGAGCGATTCGATGTACGGGATTGGGATTAGGTGGAAAGACAACAGCAAGCAGTTGGATTTAATGGTGCTGTATTGTTAGAATAGGAGATGCTTGATGAAGTGCATAGAAATGGAGCGGGCACTTTAAAGATTCCCTACAAGGGGTGAGGCCGCAGTCCTGCCCGTCTAACCCTTGTGACAACTGGAATCCGACTCTCTGTGTGTCTCGCCTTCACCTCCAAGCTGCAGTAGTAGTCCTTCACACATGTGTGGAAGGGGAGGAGACCACACACACATATTTGTTTAGTCTATGCATTGGTTGCGAGCCGTCCACAGCTTGGAAAGAATATTTAAGATGCCCAAGAAACACAAAAATATAGTACACAATTATACAAGTACTCACACTTCCACGTATGCAACAACATCAAAAAATCTTACTATCAAAAGTACAATGTTCCCACATCATAACATCCATAAATTTACTTGGACATCTCCTGATGGGAAGATACACAATCAAATAGACCATATTTTGATAGACAGGAGATGGCACTCAAGTATACTTGATGTCCGATCATTCAGGGCAGCAGACTGTGATACTGACCACTACTTGGTGGTGGCAAGGTTAGGGAAAGACTGGCGGTGAGCCAACAAACAACATGCAGAGTTCATATGGAGAGGTTCAATCTCAAGAAATTAAATGAGGTAGAGGGTAAAGAGCAGTATCGTGTTGAAATCTCAAATAGGTTTGTGGCTTTGGAAAACTTTGACACTAAGGTGGATGTTAATAAAACTTGGGAAACTATTAGAGAGAATATAAAAATGTGAGCCAAAGAGAGTCTAGACTATTATGAACCGAAGAAGCATAAGCCATGGTTCACTGAAGTATCCTCAAAATTATTAGATCAAAGAAAGCAGGCCAAATTGCAATGGTTACAGGACCCAAGCAAGATAAATGGGGATAATCTGAACAAGACGTGAAACCAGCAGGAATTTCAGGAACAAAAAGAGGAAATATCTGAAAGACAAAATTGATGAGCTTGCAATGAACAGTAAGAACAAGAACATTAGAGACCTGTATAGAGGAATAAATGACTTTAAGAGGGGTTACGAGCCTAGCAGTAACTTAGTGAAGGATTAGAATGGTGATCTGCTTGCAGATTCCCACAACATTTTGAATAGGTGGAGGAATTACTTCTCTCAGTTATTGAATGAACATAGGATCAGTGATGTTAGGCACACAGAAATCAATACAGCTGAGCTGTTAACTCTTTGACTGTCGCGAAGGGTATTTAAATCCCACCCCTGTCCTGGCAGGCCCTTTAAACCTTATGTCGCTAAAATGCATGTAGTTACTTTTTCCTAAACAACTTCAAAAAAAAAAACTGGTTTTTAAAAACGAAATTTTCAGGAACTAATTAAAATACAATATTTTATGCAATAAATGCCTTTCCATACCTCTTTATTAGTTTTTCTTCATGTGATAAACATTGAAACATGAAAGTTTGCAGAGAGCCACACCACAGCCTGCACACGA